>NC_048313.1:13605545-13645010 GCF_013100865.1 Trachemys scripta elegans
TGGGCAACCACTGGCTTAGTAAAACTTGCTGCGTCTAAATGGGATCTAGCATCACTGAAGCAAGGATGGGTCCAGCCCTAGGCCCTGCGGTTTGCTGGACAGCTGCAGGCCTTTAGGTTTACCCTTCAGGGGAGGGGAGGTGGGTGCTGGTTTCTTTAGCAATGGAAGATGTTATGATAACATGTAAAGAGCTTTCCAGGGAGTGTCTTGCTTTGCAGGAAGAGGAAATAGGATTCAGGTTCAGCAGCTGACCTCCTTTGCGAATTTCCAAACACATGGGTGCAGCCCTGCGATCAGGTGCTAGTTAAAGGGCGATCGCCAGAGACGGCGGTTTGTAAAAGTCTCTCTTCAGTCGGAAAACACGATGTTCACTCGACTTGATGATCTGAGTTAAATGTCACCTCTTGCCCAGGCTTCGAGAATGAATGTCGTCCCTTTCAAAAGGCCTGGAAGTTTTGAGGGCTCGCACCTCCTCCAGCGATGACCTCTGGTGGGAGGTGCCGTGCCAGGAAGTTGCTGCAATGCATTGGTCTGTCAGGCCGTCAGAGCAGTCCTGCGTCTTGGCAGGTGGGAGCAAAAAAATCAACAGCTTGGGTATAACCGAGGTGCTTTTCGAGTTCAGGTGCCTCCATTAGCACATGGGATGCTCCCAGAGCTTGGAGCCGAGAGAGTTGAAGTGGCCTCGTGCCCAGCTTTGAAATGGAGCCAGGGTGGCTCGTCACTGACGTGTTGGGGATAAGAGATGCCATGTTCCTCAGGGCAGCAGCCTTCTCCTCTGCATCTGCCCAGCACCTAGCTCAGAATAAATAACATCTTGCAGGCAATTCTTAAGTGTGTTTTGCTTTGAGATGCAATACGGGAGGGCTGGCAAGGCACTCCCATCTGAAGGCTGTGCTCTTTGCTGCCCGAATTCTTCTTGTCCGCTGCTGCACAGCGTCCGGCACAGAACTTGGAGTCTGTCCCCTGGAGAGCCTGTCCATCCACTCAGGCAGGGCTGAGGGGGCCCAGGCAACCTCTAGGCTCATGGAGAGCTCAGATGCGTTACCGAATCTGAACCACCAGCAACGTCCTTTGCACTTTCCTCTGCGCTGGAAGGAGAGGGGGCATTGGGCTGTCTGAACCTGGAGTGGCCGCAGCACAGTGGAAAAGAAAGACCTTTCCCCTCTACTGGTGCCTCTGGGGAAGAGCGTGAGTGACCCGTTTTCAGATGCATCTATAAATATATGTAAGCTAACAGCCTGAGTGGAAAGTTTCCAGTGATGATGGAACGCGACCCCCTGATTGTGTTGGAAGGAAGTTGCCTCTCGTTCCTAGTGTAATTATAATGTCAAATTCCCACCCTTCCAGCTGAATCAGAAGCTCGCTGGGGGGGTGGGAACTTCAGGACTTCTTGTTTATTTTGTTGGCATTGAACCAATGGGATAAAACCCGACCAGTCTGTACTGCGGGTTGGGAGTCAGGAACTCCTGGGTTCTATTCCTGGATGTGGGCGAGTCGCATTGCCGCCCTGTGCCTCAGTCTCCCCAGCTGGGTATAGTCACTGAATGGTCTGTTGCTGGCTTGCATGTAAGTGCCGCCTGCTGCCTCCAGCACCAGGGTCAAGTGGCGAAGAAGGGGGAGCGTTCGCCGTCGCACTCTGGATCTCGACGCTGACTCGGGGGTTGTGGGAGATCAACTGTCTGTCCAGGTTGTCGTGGGAGGCCAACCACGCCACCAGCGCAACTCAAAGGGTGCGTCAGACCCCCAGCCTGCCAGTGAAACGAGCGGAAGCCCGCTCCCGGCGTGCACAAACATTCCAACGGGAGGGCCGTTCACCGCCTCTGGACTGTTTGCAGGAGAGCGGTCACATGTTGCTGGCTTCCCTTCTGTGTTTGTGATTCTCCTCTTGTCTGTGGTTGGCGTGCCAGGCTCTGAGGATCAAGGAACAAAACTACCAGCTGAAATTTCATCAGGGGGCGAGGTCCAGAGGACAAACTCCGAATGGGATACAAGGGAATTAGAAGCATGACCTGGGTAGTGAACTCTGCCTCTGACAGGCTGGTGACCTTGGCAGATAAGTCCTGTTTTCAGTCAGTACCTCAGTTTCCCCATCTATCAGTCGGCGAGAACGCTGACCCACCGTGGAGAAGAACCCACAGAACCCAGCATAAATCGCTCCTAACCAGTCCACAGTTATTGTCAATGACCCAAATCTTCCAGAGCGCCTTTTGTCCAAAGCTACCGGAGCGGCTGTAGACCGCTGAAAGGCGGCCACGCTGGGGATGGGAAATAGCAGCCAGGGCTGTGGAGCCGAGAGGAAATCTTGGCCAGTCGCTGCTCTTTCGGAAAACGCCAGGGATTGCTAACGTCCGGGCAGGGCAGGGCAGGGCAAACCAAGCCTCTGGGCCTTGAGACATCCTGCCAGGACGCTGGCTCCCGCTCCTCCACCCGAACTCTCTGCTTGGCAGCCTAGCCGCCGGGTATGGTTATGCACCGATGGGTCACTGGTGCAGCAGGGTGTTCTTACAGGGCCTGCGGAGAGCGGAGGAAACCTGCTAGAATGGCACATTGCCTCCCTGCCACCCCCCTTCTCAAGAAATCCAGATACCCTCGGCCCCTGCATTGGTGCCCGTGTTCGCCCCATATTGATGCGGAGGGGGGCAGAGCTCAGCAATGTGCCCTGTGTTTCACCAGCCACCCTGACTAAGGAGATGGGGCAAGCGTGGTCCCTGTGCCTCAGAGCGGGCCCTTCCTGGTGGCACCGGACCGTCCTCTCCCATCTGGTGCCCGGCTCCAAGGACTTGCCACTCCTTATTGGCTTTCTGCCGGCTCAGCTGACGGCTGGTCCTGTGAATGAACCTCTCCTCCTCCTGCTCTGAGCTGCCCTCCTGATGGGCGGGTCTAATGGCAGCTGTTGCGTCAGGCCGGCTGGGCACAGGGGAGGGGCCGCCTGCCTCTTGACTCAGCAGCAGGTGATCTGCAGCAGGAAGGAGGTGGTCAGGGTCACCCTCGCTGCCCTCCCCAGCTGCCTTCACAAAGATCTGAGTGAGCACAAGCAGGAGGTGACGTAAACTGCCACTGTGTCTGAGCGCCTGCCCTGCCCGCCAGCCGCCCGGCCTGCCCGCCAGCCGCTCACCCTGCCCTACCATGGGGGGCTTGTTTGGGGCCATGAACTGCTGGCCAGTGAGCTAGTGGGAGCAAGCTCCCCCCTGAGCCAGGGCTGACCCCGTTGCGGTGCTGTGCTGCAGGGAGCAGGGTGAGTGAGGGAGCAGGGGGGCGCTCTCCCCTCAGAGACAGGGCTGATCCTAGGGCCCCCTCCCGGTGCTGTCTGTCAGATGATCAGACTTCAAAGCTCAGGTCTGGGTTGTTTGTGCTCGTTCCTGCTGAGGGCATTCTGTGCCAAAAAAAATAAAATTCTGCAAAATTCTGCCAGTTTTATTTGTCAAATAAATGTGGAGGCTCCAGCATGGCCTTGGGGAGCACAGGCCGCTGGCTGCACGGAGGTGGGAGATCACTGTTCAGCTTCCCCCCGGGATGCAGACTCAGCGATGCGGCTGCACCCAACCCAGACAGCGCAAGGACTGGGCCTGCCCCAGAAACACCCCAGGGTCCTGACCCTCTGTGCCAAGTGCACCAGGTGTGGGCAGGCAGGCACAGCAAGGCGGGATCCAAGCGTGGAGGAGCACAGTGTGGGGGGGATCCAGATGTGGGTTGAGAGGGTTCTGTGTGGGGCCATCTGGGTGCATGTGGCTCAGTGGGGGATTCAGGTGCAGGAGGATCTGGTTGCACAGGGGCTTGTTGGGGGTCTCTGGGTGCAATGGTAATGGAACTCTGCAGGGGGGTCCAGGTGAAGATGGGGGTCCAGGTGAAGGTGGCTGGTGCTCAGCGGGGGGGTCGGGGTATGGTGGGGATAGAGCTTGTCAGGGGGTCTGGGTAGGTGGACTGTGGGGGACTCAGTAGTGGGGTCCAGATGCTGAGGGGGGTGGGGTTGGTACAATAGGGATCCAGGGGCGGGTGGCTTGTCGGGGTGGTCCAGGTGCACGGGGAGTGGGGCTCATCGTTGGGGGGGGTTCTGGGTGTGAGGGGGGTGGGCCTCAGCGGGAGGGTCTGGGTATGAGGGGGTTTGGATGCACGGGTGTTAGACGGATGGGGGAGCAGCTCCCTGAAAAGTGATCCCTCCCCCTGCAATTCAGGAGCGATGGGTACAGGAAGTGAAGGGGAGGGGCGTTGCAGAGCTTCCTACCAGCTGTTGGAGAAATCTGGGGGTGGGTCCGACACGGCCCTGGATGCCGTGCAGGGGCAGAGGAAGTCCCATCCTACACAGCCCAGATAGGACTAGCAGCTGAGCCTGGCGCAGGGTAGGAGCCACCAGCCGGGTCTTCCCTAGTCTTGCCCACTGCCCCACAGTGATTTACCTCTCTGCCAGCTGTCCTGGGCACCTGAAACATACTGATGAGGAGGGTCACATGACTGCTCTTGTGACCTCCCTTTGCTTCCCCATCAGAAAGTAATTTTTCTGCGGGGAGGCAAAGAAATCTGCGGGGGGACATAAATTCTGCGCACGCGCAGTGGCGCAGGATTCCCCCAGGAGTAGCTCATTAAACATCCCCTTGGTGGGAGCAGGCGTCAGCGGCACCTTCACTGTGATACGGGAGTCAGTGTCGCTCCCTGCCACAAACTGGTTGGTAGAGTTGCTGCGACACTAAACCGCTGCCAGGTCCCAGCCCAGCGGTGGCCGCATGGGAGCGGTGAAGTGATCGCAGCATGCAGCGTGGCCATACAGCACGTAGGGGCCGATAGGTCCCCAGGGGAACGAGATTGGCATGCGAGAGGGAATTGCCTCGTCCTGGCTGGGGAGGGTGTTTCGCCGCCTTCGTCTCCCACAGCCTCACTCTGCTTTAGTGGCTTTGGGCCTAGCTAGTCTCAGCCTCAGGTGACCTCTCGAAGGGGAGTAGCATCTAGCTCCCTTCCTCTGCCTGGCCAGGCGGGCGCCGGTCGGTCTCTGCTAACCCCGACCCGTTTCCAGTTGCAGGGCCGTGTCTGTCTGCGGGATTCTGCTGAGCCGGGTGCCTTGGGCAATAAACAGCCTGGACTGGGGCCCCTGCAGCCCGCACAGCCGGACTTTCATCAACCTCACGGGGCCTTTCACCAACAAAAGGAAGGAGTATTCGGAGAGGAGGATTATAGGGTAAGTGGCATTGGCTGTGTTCCCCCAGAGAGGGATGGGGCTTTCCCTGCACGCTCCAGCATGCTGCGTCCTTCCCCTGCTTGCCCCAGCGCTGGTGGCAAAAGGGGAGTTTGGTCTCCAGGCCTCGGTCAAGCCTCGACCTGTCTGTGACGTGACGTGGGAGGTGCGAAACGGAGTGAGACCCATGAAACTCATTGCACGTGCAGGGCGGGGGGGCATGGATGGTGGTGGAGGTGCCCGGTTCCCTAGCCGCCCTGTGCCTGCAGGACGGCAGCACCGAGTCAGCGCAGGCGTCTCCTCCCGGCAGGTACTCCATGCAGGAAATGTACGAGGTGGTGTCCAACGTGGATGACTACAAGCACTTTGTCCCCTGGTGCAAGAAGTCGGTGGTGGTCTCCAAGCGCACGGGCCACGTGAAGGCTCAGCTGGAAGTGGGCTTCCCACCCGTGCTGGAGAAATACACCTCCATCGTCACCTTGGTGCGCCCGCACCTGGTCAAGGTGAGGCTGCCGGGGATTCTCAGGGCGGGGGATGTGCGGGGATGGAACAGTTCGGGGTGGGGGCGCTCAGCCCCCCCAGGGAGCCTGGCTTCCCAGCACTCTGGTAGCAAAGCCCCTCGCCTGACGCTCCCGCTATCCCTTCTCAGGCCATCTGCACTGACGGGAGGCTCTTCAACCACCTGGAGACTAGCTGGCGCTTCAGCCCGGGCATCCCAGGCTACCCCCGCACCTGCACGGTGGATTTCTCGGTAAGCCCCCCCAGCCTGCCCTCTCCCATTCCCCGCCCCACCCAGTCGCCACGTGGAGTCGTCCCCGCAGTGAATCCACTGGGGATGGACCGGAGAGGTGGCTGCCGACCAGCCAGCCCATGCTGTTAGAAGCACCTGTCCGCAGGTCATTGGCCTCGAGGAGGAGGTAAGCAGGGGGCGAAATGCTGCCCTCAGCCACTGAGCGACTGCTGTTCGTGTCTCGAGGGAGAGAGAAGCAGGAGCAAATGTTCCACCTGGGCACGTTTGTCTGAGAGGCGGGGCCTGGGAGTCAGGACTCCTGGGTTCTCCTCCTGGCTCTGTCAGTGACTTGCTGCGTGAGCCTGTCTCTCGGCCTCAGTTTCCCCAGTGGGCTGCGGGGTTTGTGTGGAGGCGACTGTTTGCTGCGTGCTGCTGAGGAGGGCAGGTTCCCCACTGGACATTGTGGAACAGGGGCAGCCCCGTCCCCCTGCCCTTTGTCCAGTGGGGGCTCTGGCCCGGCCTGCCCTGCTCCGCCAGCCCCTCATCTCTCTCTCCTCCCCAGATCTCCTTCGAGTTCCGCTCCCTGCTGCACTCGCAGCTCGCCACGGTCTTCTTCGACGAGGTGGTCAAGCAGATGGTGGCAGCTTTCGAGCGGCGGGCGGCCAAGAACTTCGGCCCGGAGACGCGCATCCCCCGGGAGCTCATGTTTCACGAAGTTCACCAAACGTGAGGGGGTCAGGGCCGCACGTGCAGACTGTGCCGGGGCGGCGGGAGGCGCTCGGACGCCCTGCCCCCGCCTTTTTAACTATTTATTTGATTTCACCTCTCCTGACGGTCTCTCTAATTTATCTGCTGCCCCGGTGTGCCGAGAACGGGGACGTACCCGGAGCGGCTGGGTCTGGCTGCCCCGGACCAGCCCCCGCCTGCCGTCTCACACAGACGAACTGCACCGGCCCGCCCGCCTCCATATTTTTGTAGCTAATTTTATTTTAAACTTATTTTATTTTGGGGGCGGGGTCTTGTTTAACATCCCTCCAAGCAGGGAAGAGCGGTCCCTGCCCCTTCCTGATTGCCAGCAATTCTCGTCTTTCCCGCTGTGCTGCCCTCACGGCAGAAACCAGCGGGGCTGCGTGGGCCAGCCCTCCCCTTGGTCGGATTGCCTTTCCCCCAGGCGGGGCTGAGGCAGTGTGCGCGTGGACTGGACGATGGGGGTCTCAGCTCGCCTATCTGCGGTTGGGGGCAGGATGTGGGAAACGGATCAGAACCTTCTCCCCGTCCCAGGGGTGCTGAGCGCAGAGAAGGGCGCCTAGCCAGCGTTACAGTGGCGGCGTGGGAGCGAGAGGGGAGTTGCGTTCGGTCTGGAAGCGAGCACCGACAGGAAGTGTCACATTATGCGGGGCCTGTGGAAAGGGGCGGGGGCACTGCCTGGCAGAAGGTGGGAATGAGCGGGCAGGGCAGGGCATGAGGCAAGTGCCCGGAGGGCAGCATGGGACTCGGAGGGCAGCTGCTCCACCAGCCCTGCAGGTGGGATCTCGCTGAGCTCGCCCTGGGTGGAGGGAGCGCTCCCCGGGCCCTCGTTGGAGAGGGAGATGGCACAGCCACAGCCAGGCCCCCACAGCACTGGCAACGGGGCTGCTGGCTCCTGGCCCCCCTCTCCCTTGGGAGAGCCCCGCGGGCAGGAGATAAAGCCTGCCTGAGTGACCCAGGATGGAGGTGGCCCGGAGGCTCCATGGGGTCGGGGGGCAGAGGTGATGCCCACTGGGGACCCGGCCCACGGGAAGCCCTGGCAATGGAAGGCTGATTTTCTACGCACTGATGCAGAGTCCCAGATGCTGGAGCCTCCTCTCCTGCTTCTGGGGGGAACCTCCTCTCTCCCCTCCAAAGCTCCCAGAAGCCCGGGGGGTGTCAGCAGGTGGTTCCTCTCCAGCTGGTAGTGGAAGGCTTTAGAAGGGGGGAGCAAGGATCCAGGTCCCAGGGGCTGCGGCCCCACAGCGGAGCCCTCCTTGGCCAGCCCCCCAGCTGTGCTGTGAGCAGGGCAGGGAGGGGTGAGAACACCGCTGCTCCCCCCGCCCCGCCCAGGCACACAGCAGCGCTGTCGGTGGAGCATGGCGAACGCTGCGGGAGATAAGTGAACAGAGCCCCATTGTCCTCTGCCAGCAGAGGGAGGCCCCAGAGCCTGCAGAGCGCTGGGGGTGGATTCTGCCTAGAAAGGCCCCCGTCACCTTGAAAAGCAGCTGCAGCTTCGCTCCAAGTGTGGCCCAAGCCACAGCCAACCTGTGGGAGCTGCCCGCTAGTGGGGAGCAGAGCCTGGCTCTCCCCACACCCCAGCGCCAAGCACCCAGGCCCAGCACCTTTGCTGCAGACTCTGCGCCCCGGCCCCTCCTGCTGTGCAAAGGAGCCTGCGTTACATACGAGACCCGCGGGCGGGGCAGAACCGCCAGCCCCAGGCTGGCTGCACTGCGTTTGCACCGCTGTACCTGCAGCGAGTGGGGGAGGGATCCCGGCTGCTGCACGCTGCCCTCGCACGAGAGGCTGGGCGCAGAGACCGCCCAGGGCGTGCCACTGCAGAGCGTGTTCAGAGCTTCCCCCGGCGGCTCTGGGGGGAGGTGGCAACGGGAGGCTGAGCAGGCAGCATGTGGGTCACAGCAGTGATGGAAGGGGGCAGTTGGGCCCTGCGTCCCGTTCAGCCCGATGCCTAGTGGGGCTGGGCAACGCCCATGGCATGGGAGTCGTTACCACAGTAAGGGCTTGAATGGCCTCTGGGGACCTGTCTCCAGAAGTGGGGGGTAGCCCAGGGCACTGGTAGCGCTGGGCATCTGTTGCCAGCAGTGCAGCTTCCCCTGCCGGGGACCACCTGCCACCCATGTCCGAGCGCTGGGCCGGCTGCGAACGCCATGTCTGCTCCAGGCCTCTGGCCTGAATCCCTGCCCTTAACCCTTCGCTTCCAGCCAGGCTCCCCCAGTCTCCAGGGCCCAGGAGATGAGTGGGGGCTGCAGCTGGGCCCTGCCCTGTGCGGTGCCTTCCGCCTGCTCCCTTCTCAGCCTGACCCCCAGGCTGCCGGCTCACTGAGAGAAACGCACATTGGGGGGGATCAATCTGATGCACGGGTGAGGGGGGAACACCCCCCCCAGCCTCCATCTCAGAGCTGGGACGCAGCCACCTCCTCCGTGCGCTCATGTGGGAGTTTTGTCTCCACCCGAGACACTCGAAATTTCCTGCCCAGAGAAGTGGGTTTTTTAGGCCAATAAAAAGCATTTGGCAAGTGGGCTCGTTGCCTCCTTCAGGGTGTCTGCGGCGGCTCTGGGGCTGGGTTCTGCGGGTCGGTGTCACCCGAGAGGTTGGCTCCTGCAGGCCACCTGGGCTGGGGTATTTCTCAGCTGGACTCGGGGCAGGGGGTACGTGGAGCCCGCCCTGCGGGCCTGGTGCTCGCTGGATGGCCGGGCCCTTTCCGCTCAGCATAGCTGCCCCTGGCTTTGCACCACATCTGCCCTCATGCCCAGCATGCTCTGGCCCCGGGCACCTGCTGCACAGCAGGGCATGTCCCAGACACCAACTCGTGACTGTGCTGTCTGTCCTGCAGCCACGCCAGCCTCAGGCCTTTCCCTGTGGTTCTCCAAGCACCAGTGTCTCTGCCCTCTGGGAGATGGGTAAGTGCGGGCCCTGGCCCACAGGGAGAGTGGGCCAGCCCCGCCTGGTCCCACCCCCCTCGCTAGCCACAGCTGTGCTGATCCCTGGTCCCTGCACCCACCTCACACGGCGACACGGGCTGGCTTCACGGTCTCGTTCCTTAGCGGGTGCTGGCTGCTGCCCCGGCCCTCGCCAGCTGGAGGTGCCCCTGTGGGACTGCTGGGGGTTGGCTGGCTGCAGCAAAGCATGCTGGGGGAAGGAGCCAGGGCAGCCCCCTAGCAGGGCTCCGCCCTGGGTGCAAATCCAACCCTGGGGGTGGTGCCACTGCTGGGCTGTGGGTTTGCCCAGGCTCGTTCGGTGTTGGCGCCGGCAGGCTGCTCCCCCACCCCAGTGGGGTCCAAGCGTGACTGATCCAACCAAGGGGTCTGCCGCAAGCCGGAGCCACGGCGGGCGGGCGCCTGCCGCCAGGGAAAGCTGAGCCCACGTGTGGGGCCTGCCGCAGCCGGAGGGGCCTCAGCCCTCATTAGCCACGAGGGGAGACGGAGACAAGCTGGTAGCCGGGACAAATGCGACAGCCCCCCCCGCGTGCAATTCCCCCAGCTCAGCCCCTGGCCTGGTGCACACGCCCCCGCCCAGTCGTGCTGCATTAAATCCCAGCCCAAGGCCGGCCCTGGGGCTGCTGCTGCGGGATAGCGGGAGGGGCTCATGCAGGCCAGAAAACAAAGGTCTCCTTCCACCTGCCCTGCCCTTCGGGCACAGGCCAAGGCAGGAGAAAGGGCTGGGGAGCAGCTGGGGGTCACAGCAGCCTGGCCCCAGGCCTCACAAGGGTCTGAGATGCCATGACCCCTGGGTCACCTCCCTCCAAGCTGGGATGATGGGGGGGCAAGGCCTGCAGGGAGTGGGGGCTGCTCCAGCAGTGGACAGAGCTCGGGCTCTGCCCTCTGAAATGCCGGACACGGCCACAGCTGCCGGGCTGGGATGCTGGACTTCTGCACTGGGGGTGGGGTCGGCTCTCCTGGCATCACCCGGCCCCGGCTCACCCCCAGCCCCTAGTTACAGGAACCTTCTGGGAACGTTGTTCCAGCATCATCGCTGCAGTGCCCGTTGGGGGCACGGAGCAGGGGCTGGGGAAAGCACCGGCCCGTGGCAAGAGGCCAGGCCTGTGGCTTTCCAGGCCCAACCCAGGGAGAGCCGGGCCCAGATGCTCGTGTTCCATCCCAAGCTGGGCGAACGCGCCTGTTTCCCATGGGCTGGGGAGCCCCGTTCAGCTGGGACAGCTTCACATGGGTTCGGGGGCAGGCCCCTGGGAAGAGTCCCGGCCCCTGCAGGTAGGGAAGCAGGGAACCGGGGGGTTGTGGGAACCGCCGTAGGGGCTTTTGCAGCTGTGAAAAGCTGGCTGGGGGTCCCTGGGGGACTGAAGCCCTCACCCCCCCTGCAGGGCTGGAGAGGTGGCACCGGCTCCCTGGGCCCAGCTCCCTCCCCAGCCCCCCCCCGCCCAGCAGGACAGGCCGGGAAAGCCCCAGGGTGGAGCAACAGGGCACTGCTCAGTTAACCCTGGGCTGGGCTGGCGGTCAGAGCCAGGTACCAAGCAGCGAGTGGGAGGGGACGTCAGTTCCATCCTGCCCCTCCACCCCCCGGCTTAGCAGCCTGCCCTGGCGGCCGGGCACTGGGGCAGGAGTTGAGCTCCTAACGTCCAGGCCATAATGCCAGGACTACACCGTTCTCGGCCAGGGCCAGCTGCCAGGACCTTCCCCGCAGCCCCCGCCCCATTCAGAGGGACCCAGAGCCTGGGGAAGGATAATGGCGCCCTCGTGTGGACATGTGGGAAACGGCACCTAGACCATGCGAGGTTGTGGCGCGAGGGGGGCTCACAGCGCTATTCGGGGCCTGGCTGCTGTCCTGCAGGAGGGGCCAGGCACAGCTGGTGGCATAAGGCCCAGAACCACTTGGGGAAGTCACCCCTCAGCTGAGGATCCGAACCCCAGGGCCCTGCCCCCATGGCCAGGCCGGGGCTGCATCCTGCCCGCTGGCGCCTCCGACACACCAGGGAAGCAGTTTTGTTAATAAAAACATTTATTTTGCATTTTGTACAGAGCCCCCCCCAGGCTGCGCCAGGCCGTGGCCAGAGCCCACCCAGCGGCCCGGGGGCGGTTAGGGGACACGGGTATTCACACAAACACACAGAACCGGGGCGGGGGAGGAGTGTATCGCGTCCTTCCTCGGGAGACAGGGTCACTTTTGCACTGCAACTGCTCACAAATGTGGCTTGCCGCACGCCCCCGCTGCTCGTGCCTAGGAAATCACGTCCTCGCGTGGCCGGGCTGCCCCACGCCTCTGGCCCCAACGCCACGCCGAGAGAAAGCCTAAGCACAGATCTTCCCCCCCAGGCAGCAGTGGGGCTTAGGGGAAGGCCTGGACTCAGCCCGCAATGCCCCTGCGGCAGCAAGCCAGGGAAGTCCTAGGGGGGTGGGATGAGAAAGGGTCCATGCCCCGGTGCACAGCAAGGGTGCCCCAGGCCCTGCCCCGGGACGAGGAAAAGCCCAGAGATGCCCCGACTCAAGGTGGCAGGAGAGGAGGACCAAGGCAAAGGAAGCGATTCAAGCGTTCACACGCCAACCCCCCTCAGGGCTAAGCGAGCAGGTTTGATCTGGGCCTAGGAGCGTGTCTGGCTATGGGGCTGGGATATGGACAAGGCAGCAGTCAGCACGGTACATGATTGGGAAAGGACCCTCCTCTCCTGGCCGGGGGGCTAGGGCGGGCTGGCCTAGAAAGCCGTGCGGGGGGGGGGGGAGGGGCAGCTGGACTCTGGTTGGCTCAGGAGTTTAACAGAGGTGCCGCTAACGGCGGCAGGCGGATTAGGGGCGATAGGAAGGGGGCTGATTGTTTTAATTTACACCATAAATAACCTGAAACTTATGGTCAGTGCCTCAGAGAAAGGTTTAATTCTAGCGTCTGGCCGAGGCCCTTGGAAGGGAAAAGGTGTACTGTCTCTTTAAACAGCCCCTGGACAGCTGGCAAGCACAGGCTCCCCCCCCACATCCCATCCCTTCCTTTAACCCGATTTGAAGCCCACGAGCTGCATGAGGCCGTCCGTGCTCATGGACTTGGGTCTCTCCAGCGGGAAGCCGAGCGCCCGGCTCCAGATGAGTTGGGCCAGGACGCCCAGGGCCCGCGAGACGCCGAACAGCACCGTGTAGTAATTCATCTCCTTCATGCCGTAATACTGCAGAGGGGAGAGGAGCGGGGCGCGGGGTTAGGCCAGTGGCCCGCAGGATCTGGGCCTGGGAGATGCTCAGGCCCTGGGGGCTGTGGTGGGCTGGCTCCCAGTGCCAGGGTGGGCTCAGAGTCTTGCCTGCTGCGCCCGGGGAGGGCGAGCTGGAGGGGCCAGGGCAGAGCAGGGCTCGGGGGCGCCCCTCACCAGCAGCCCCGAGGGGGCTGGCACCTTACCTGCAGCAGCACCCCGCTGTGCGCGTCCACGTTGGGCCAGGGGTTCTTGGCCTTGCCCTGCTCCAGGAGCACGTTGGGGACGATCTTGTAGAGCTGCGCCACCAGTTTGAACATGGGGTCCTTGGGGAGGTGCTTGAGGGCAAACTCCCGCTGGCAGGTGTAGCGGGGGTCCGTCTTCCTCAGCACGGCATGGCCGTAGCCAGGGACCACCTGCGGCGACAGGAGGCCTGGGGTTAGCGCAGATGGGGGGTGGGGGGCAGTCGCCCAGACTCAGCACTGCTCCCGCAGCCCAGGGGGACTCACCCGGCCGGAGTTCAGCGTGTTCCAGATGAAATCTCGCAGCTTCTCATCAGGCACGTCCTGGCCCAGCTCTTTCTGCAGGTTTGTCAGCCACACCAGCACCTCCTGCGCCGAGAGAGGGCACGGGGGGTGAGGCCGGGACCGTGTCCCCCTCTCCCCACCCCCCACCACGCAGGCCACGCAACCCCTACCTGATTGGCGAGGCCGTGCAGCGGCCCGGCCAGGCCGTTCATGGCCGCGGCGAAGGCGAGGTACGGGTCGGAGAGGGCGCTGCCCACCAGGTGGCTGGTGTGGGCGCTGACGTTCCCGCCCTCGTGATCACTGCAGGGAGGAGACGGTTAGCAGAGGGCGGCAGCCGACCTACTGCCTGAGCTGGGGGCTGCCAGCCCGCCCGGCCAATTCAGGGAGCAGCTTCTCTCAGGGTGGGGAGGCTGGATCCAGCTGCAGCCTTCAGAGCCCTGCCCCGGTTCCACCCCGGCCTGCGCTGAACTGCGGGGGGCTCAGAGCCTGGCCTGCCTGAGCTCTGCCGACCAGGGCAGGGCTCCCCTCTGCCCTGGTTACAGGGCTCTGGAGTTCCAACCTCCTCCTCCCATGCAGGGACGCTCCTGCCTCTCCCCAGGGCGGCTCCACCACGCCAGCCTCGCTCCCAGCCGCAGCCCTTCCCAGCCCCCAGCGCGGTTCGCACCTGTGGATGGTGAGGTAGAGCCGCATGAGCTCGATGAACTGGGGGTCGCTGTAGCCCAGCATGTTGGTGAAGTTATGGGACCAGTCCAGGCTGGGGTCGATGGCCCCGATGCTGCTGCCCTCGCGGTACAGGTTGCGGTAGATCTTGGCGGCGATGCAAGGCAGCTTGGCGATCAGGTCCATGGAGTCCTCGTAGATGAACTGCGGGGACGGGGAGAAGGCAGGCTGCTCACCGAGGACAGCAGCACCACGGCTCGGCCAGGGACCCCCACGCCCCTCCCGCTTTGCTCCTGGCCTGCCCAGCGTCCTTGGGCCACGCGAGCAAACGGGGGCGTGCGGAGCAGAGGGACCGTGCGCCGTCCCGGCTGCGCACAGGGGCCGCTGTTTGAAGGCTGCCTTGTCCCACCCTAGAGGTGGCTGCGTTTCAGTGACACGACAGCCCGTGTCTATAGCGGGGAGTTAAATCACGACACGTCCCAGTGCTCTGAGCAGGAAATGGAGAACCAGGCCCCTGACCGCACAGCTTGCTTTAACCAGCCGTAGGTTGGGGGAGGCGGAGGTGCCAACCGTGCCAGGGCAGGGGAAATTGGGTAATTCGGAGAGACGGTAACAGGCAGGGAAAGCTACTGGAGAGCAGTGAGGAGGAGAAGCCACAGACTCACCCGCCCAGACAGCCGGCGTCCCTCCAGCACGGGCTCCAGGTAATACACTGTTACACACCCAGAGGCCAGAAATTCTCCGCTCTGATGGCAGGGAGTTGGGCCGAGAGGAAACCAGCTCGGCTGCCTTACAAGGACGGGTGCAGCTGGCCCTGTGCAAGCGTTGCTCCATCCTCCAGCCCAGCACTAGCCCCATTGTACAGGTGGGCAAACTGAGGCCGAGGGGAACGTGACTCCGACAAGGCCCCAGAGGGAGTCAGCGTCAGAGCCAGCCATGCCCTGGCCCCAGACCCACCCACGCTGCGGCTTCCAGCCGCTGGTGTCGGGAGGTCGGCTCTCGCCGGCTGCCGGGCTGCAGGCCAGACGCTCTCCATGGCCCAATGCGGGCAGCAGGGTGCCCAGCTGGGCCTGGCCTCAGCGGGGCGCATCCCGGCACAGCTCACAGGCCTCGCGCCCTACCTCCCAGTACTTGGCCCGGTTGATGCCCTCGGAGTAGGCCCGGGCGAAGCTGCTCTCGCTGTTGAGGGCGGTGATGGCGGCGCTGAGCTGGGACATGGGGTGCAGGTTGGTGGGGAAGTTGTCCAGCATGGTCACCACGTGGGAGGGCAGAGCCGCCCTCTTGGCCCACTCTTGGGAGACCCAGCTCACCTGAGGGAGGAAACACCACACGGGGTTAGCCGGGGAGCACTGAGGGGCTGGGGGCGCAGGCTGCCTGCCCCCACCGGGGCTGGCGGGCCAGGCCCGGCGCGGAGAACAGGCTGCGGCACCATTGCGAGGCCACGAGAGATCGGGGCTTAAGTCACAGAGCCCAGAGCCCCGGCCAGAGCCCCCCCGCCTCACCTGTTCCTGAGTGGGGATGTCTCCGGTCAGAAGCAGCCAGAACAGGCCCTCGGGCAGGGGCTCCTCCCCTCCTGGGGCTTTGGGCAGCAGCTTCTGGCACTCGGGGATGCTGTACCCGCGGAAGCGGATGCCCTGGAGAGAAGGGAGGAGAAGGGAATCAGTCTCCGAGGAGAGGGGGCGGCCGGGAGTGGGGGGGGGTGACGGACGGACGGACGGCGAAGGCCTTACCTCATCAGGGTCCAGGACAGAGGTCTCGTATATTAACCCCTTCATGCCTCTCATCCCGCCGTACACCTGGAAGGGACAGAGCCAGGAGGCAGTTAGCGGGGTTCAGAGGTTGCTCGCTGCAGCCAGAGTCGTCTCCCCGCTGTCAGGGAGCAGAGCGGCCTCTCGGCACCAGCGCCGATTTCACCGTCCGCCACAGCTCTGCTCTCCCCTGAGCACAGGCCCCGCGGGACCGGTGCAGGGAGAGATGCTGCTCCACGGGGATCCCAGTGCTGCTTTGAACCGCCTGGCTGGGTCTCCGGCAGCACCGACGGTTGGCTCTCAACCCCGCAAGCCCAGCGGTGTTACAGCCCCAGCCACCTCTCTGTGGAGCCGCCAGGCTGCGCTGGATGAACCAGGGCAGGCCTCTGGGCTACCACCGTCCCATCTCCACACCCTGCCTGGGTAACGCCCCGTCTCACGCGGTGCTCGCTAAGGACACAGCGATCGCACCTCGATTTCCAG
This sequence comes from Trachemys scripta elegans, assembly GCF_013100865.1. Lineage (NCBI taxonomy): Eukaryota > Metazoa > Chordata > Testudines > Emydidae > Trachemys > Trachemys scripta. The sequence goes on from NC_048313.1 coordinate 13,621,726, forward strand.
GCGCAAAGCGACCGCCAGCAGAGTGCCCAGCCCAGAGCAGTGCATCGGGGCCACTGCGACCCAAGGGGGCTTCCACACGGCTTAGAAGCAGCTATTGGCCACGGCCAGGGCGGAGCACCAGATTAAACACCCCAGCGGGCCCATCCAGGAGAAAGGGAGCCTGCCGAGACGGGCCTGTGGAACTGATCCAGCGTGGCAGGGTGGGGCGGCACTGGGCTAGGCTGGCTGCCTGGCGCAGGGTTTATGGGTAAAGGCCAGTCCCTCTAGGGGGAGGGAGAGAACAAGGTGTCCAGCGCCAGCCCCAACCCAACGGAGACCGCATGAGCCAGCCCGCGCCGGCCCCACTCACCATCTCCACAGTGACTTGCCCGATGACCGTGTTGCCATATTGCTGCCTGAAGCTCTTGATTCTCGACTGCTCCTTGGGAACCAAGTTGGCCAGGACGTCTTTCAGGTTCTGTATGTCGGGGGGAGAAACAAGAGAGCTGGTGAGGGGCAGCACTGCCCCACGGCGGAGCTTAGCATCGCTACCCCCGGCACTGCTTGGGAGGGAGGGTCGCTCGGAGCCCCTTAGGGTCTCTGGTTTGCATTGCACAGAAATCCCTCCGAAGGAGGCCAGACAGCGATGGGACTTGAACGGCGGCTCTGGGGTGGTTTCCCTTTGGGGCGAGGCCATGAGGAGCACTGGAACCGCTGGACTGGAGAAGCCAGGGACATGCACCCCCCCTCCCCCCGAGGTGAGAGGCAGAGGTCTCTACTTACCGTGGAAGCAGAGCTGGCGTGTCGGGCAGCGAAGAAGATACACGGCGCATTCTGCAAAGAGAGAGGGGGGGGCCTCTTACACGTTAGCCTGGCAGTGCCATGGAGCACAAGATCTCAGCCTATGTCAGTGTTACACTAGGCAGGTCAATGTCACCTGGCTGACACCAGCAGGGAAACAATCATACCCCCCCCCCCCATCCCAATATTCCCGCTGCTGCAAGCAGGTGAACCAGACAGCACAGCTTTGACCAGGTCACTGACTGGGAATGTGGAAGCAAAGCTCTAGTTCGGGGAGTTATTGGAGCCAGAGCAGTTTGTCCAGGAGGTGGGTGCCCCGGACAAAGAAAACATTTCAATTCCGCCGCCTCCTCTCTCTGGGCCAGGAGGAAACGGGGCATTTCGTTTTGCTTTGTGCAGATCACGCCCCAGGAAAGCCGCTTCCACCTCTCACTCCGGCAGGAGCGTGGCTGATTCGGTCACTCTCTCCGATTACGGGCATGCCCCTACCACACCCCCATTGGGCGGCAGTAGTAGCCGCACGACGCTTGGCAAGAGCGGGATTGTTCCTGTCAGTACAGCTGAGAGCGCAGCATGAGTCATTCCTGGCTTGGCGTAGGCAGGGCTGGGGGAGGGCACTGTGCAGGTTCAGAGCCAGCCAATCCTGCCGGGTGAGCGGCCTTGAATACCTGCAGGCTGCTTCCCCAGCGTTGGGATCAGGGAGAGAGACCGGCTGGGTCCTTTAGCGCTGGAGTGGAACAGCCGAGCCCCGAGCTCAGGGCTGCCCATTGCCCGCGTAGGGCCCTGGGTTCAGTAAAATGCAGACATGCTTATGGAGAAAAATAAAAATCTTTCCGGAAGCTGCTGTTTACCCTCGGAGCGCATCACTCGGGGACTGAAACGCTGCCATTAAATGACACACAGTGGCCCCCAACACAAGGCTAGTTACATTTGGGAGCTGGCTAATGAGATGCTAGGACACTGAGTCACTAGTAACCCCCCCCCCCCCTCTTGTGGGGGTGGTGGCAGGTTTCAGCTATACAGCCATGGGTTTGTGCTGCTGTTATTGGAAGGGGGGTCCCGCCCGGGGCAGGCTTTCCAGGAGTGACCTGCCGTTTTGTACCCTCAGCTCCCGCTAGAGCACTTGGGATTTGCAGGTACAGACGGCACTTGACAGCCAGTCCATAGAACGTGCTTTGCAATTCTTTGCGGGCATCGCGGCGGAGACCCGCTGACAGTAGGTCAATCGGGGCCTTTGTTCCGCTGGAGAAGGCATCTCTCCTCCCAGAAGGGCCAGGCCGCTTTGACTGGCAACCGGGCACTTCCCGCTCATCCGGGAAGCGCTAAGCGGACAGGTTTGCTGCCTGCTCTCGGGGCTGCTGCTGCAGTCGGAGTTCTTGCTGCAAATCCAGAACTTCAGTGCGGCCCCCACACAAGCAAGAGTGTTTCGAGTTGGCCCGGCAATGCCAAAATCCTGGCACAAGCGGCTGGGGAACAAAACCCTGGTGATTTGTTCTGTACACAACGGGCTGGTTTGGGATTCTGCTCAGGACGGCTTCTGCTGTTCCCTCCTTCAATGGTTTGGAACATCCTGCTCGCCTCCAGCGGCGCAAGGAAAACGGCCAGGAACAGCTAGTCGGGGGATGTGTTTAGCTGCAGGGAACAGGGGAATGATCCCGGCTATGCAAACGTCTCAACATGCACATCAAACCTTGTGTGCAAAGGGGGTCCAAGGGCTTTAGAAACCGACACGGGAGAACATCAGCGGCCACTAAGGTCTAGGCTACAGACCTATATCAGCATAACTCCGTCACTCGGGGGTGTGAAAAATCCACCCCGCCCCGAGCAATACCGCCGTACACGCCTACCCCCTGCCCCACGTAGCCAGAACTATGTGGCTGGGAGGGCTTCTCCCCTTGCCATAGCTACCGCCTCTTGGGGAGGTGGATTCACTATGCCGCTGGAGAGCTCTCTCCTGTCGGCGTGCGGCGTCCTACTACGCCGATGCAGCGCTTTAGTGGAGACGTGCCCTAAGAGGGAGCCACTTCTGGGGTGGAAAACAGGAGCCGGGTCACAGCACACAGGAACGGTCGCACGGAGGTTAAAGAAACAAGACGGAAAGCTGGAGCCACCTGGGATCCAGGGAGGCGGAAGATACATTCCAAGGAGGAGCCGAGTCGGATTCATAGATTCCGAGACCAGACGGGACCACAGATCGCGAGCGCCTGCAGCGCAAACACTGCCCCACAATAGCTCCGAGGGCAGAGCTTTCGGACTCAACACTCCTGCTCTGGTGAGGAGCGTCAGGGATGGCTACTGAGCAGGCCTTATGGCTGGCTTGAGGGAGGGGGGGGGAATTTTCCCGCCTAACTAGTCTAGCATGTTTTCCCTTGTAGCCAGCCCAGCACTTTCTGCATGTGAAAGAGCCTGCCCTGGGGCAGCGAGCACCTCTTAGTCACCCACCAAGGTTTGTCCTCTCCAAGGCAAGAGTGTGGGAATCTGCTCTCCAGCCCACGAGAACGCCAGGGAAGAGAAGCAGCGCTTCGGGGTGCTTCCAGAAACCCCACGCTGAAGCAGATATTGAGGCCATGTGGTGGGTCAAGTCACCCTAGGCCAGCGGGTCTCAAAATGTGGGTCACGACTGCATTTTAATGGAGTCACCAGGGCCAGCGTTAGGTTAGCTGGGGCCTGGAGCTGAAGCCGAAGTGCGAGCCCTGCTGCCGGAGGGCTTCAGCCCGGGGCTCCCCTCTCCCCCACCGCGCCATGTAGTCATTTGTGTTGTCCGAAGGGGGTCGCGGTGCACTGAAGTTTGAGCTCTAGGCGGGGGGAGGAACAGCTGGGCTATCCATGGAGCGGGAAGTGTCACTCTGTGCCCGTCTCCTCTCCCCACTGCAGACGGGTTAGCCCTGGCCTACACACTGGCCTTCTACCGGGGTAGGGTTGAACTGACAGACGGTATCGCTTATCTCCCCACAGTGCGGATGCGGTTAGACCGAGACCCAAACCTCGGATTGGACAGATGCAGCTCTTAACTCAGCTCGCCAAAGGAGGAATCACTTTAGGCCAGTTAGTATCTAGAAACCCAGGAGTCAGTATCCGGCCGCTGTCAGTGCCGACCGGAAGGGTCTGATACCAGACTCCTGCGAGTTACCAGGAGGGAGAGCACCGAGACGTGGCAGTATCCCCCCCGGGCCTGCGCCGATCTAGCAGCTGAACAGGAGAACTCAGGCGGAATAACCTAGCCTGGTTTCCCCCTTGGAACGGGAGCAGCCGGTCCCAGATCAGACGCCCAAGTTCAGGGAGGTTGTTCTGAGCAAACCGAAAAGGCTTTCAAACAAGTGGCGTGGGTCCCAGAACAGGCCACACAGGTTGTACAGAAGCAGCAGACATCCCTCCCTGGACCTGGAGGCGCTCTTTGGCAAATTCACCCACGAGGGAGCCGGGGGGGTGGTGGGGGTGTTTATATTTGCAGACAGCGGGTGGACAGAAGCAGCCGTGACCCAGATATTCCCTTCGCTACGAGAAGCAATCGCCAACTTCTCTCCTTGACGACGTTCGTAGCAACGCCTTCCTCACGTCTAACCTTACCACGGCCGCCGAGGTGCTCTCTCTCTCTCCTTACAGGCGGGGTGACCGAAGCAGAGGTGAAGCGGCACCGTGGGGAACAGAGCCTGGAGCCTGGCTCCTAGCCCGGAGCTCACCCTCTTATGCAAACAGGTGCTTTTATTTAAAAGATCAAGGCTCTTCTAGCAGAGAGCAGCCGCACTGGTCTAGCTCAGCCTGAAAGGCGTCCCACTGAAACACACCAAGGGGCTGGAACGGACAAGCTGGGCGGGGGAGGGGGGGGGGTCACAAAGCCAGGAGACCGGACGCGTCTGCAGGCTACGCTAGTCGCCCCTTTGCGCCATGCTGCTCGGGACCTCTTGGATTCACATCTGGTTCAGGACCAGCAGCGAGACGGACACGTGCTGTACTGCAGACACTAAGGAGTGGATGGTTCCGCTGACAGTCCCAGGGAACTCCAGCGACCTCACACCCAGCCTGTGCTCGCCTTGCAAAACAGCCCCACAGCCACGAACCCGGCTCAACACGAACCCAAGCAGGGAGAGGGCTGCCAGCCGCCCCCGTCAACACTGGCGGGGCGAGAGGTCCATAGGGCCTTGCAATCTCCCCTGATGATCAAACACAAACAACCAGAGAGGGGGCAGCCGCCGGCACCCCTCCGTCCAGTGGTTTGTGACCACCGCCACGTGCCAGTCTGAGCCCTGCCCTCCCTGCTAGCCCAGAACAGGTCCCCGCCGGTGATCCACCCGCCAGGCATGGTGCAAAGTCTTGCAGTGCAGAGTCACCACAGGCCACGCCCGTGTCAAGCACAATGTTACCCTGGAGACAACTTCCTCCTTGGGTGTCTCCTCCAGCAAGGAAGGGGGAGGAATTAGTTATCGGGGGAGGGTGACCATTGGGCTCCAGGCACCTGGGGGTGGGCGGGAAGAACAGCACATTGGCACAGCTTGTTGCTAGCTCCATCCCATGGCCCCCGGGGGAGGGGGGGTATATCCACCCCCATCACAGCCAGAAAGGGCCTGGTCTGAAGTCACGTCGCCAATCAGGGCAGAGCTGGGACTAAAGCCTGGCTCTGACTCACTGCCTCCTACCCTGGGTCAACTGATACCACATGTCCCAGCTACTCAGCCATGCTGGAGCCTAGATGGGACAGACCTGTCCCCCCCACGGGCTGTAACAAGGTTCCCCCACACCTAGTGTGACCAGATGTCCCGATTTTATAGGGACAGGCCCGACTTGGGGGTCTTTATTACCCCCCCACACCCTGTCCCAATTTCTCACATTTGCTGTCTGGTCGCCCTCCCCACACCAGCCCGTCGATTCTGTGGAACACACAGGGTCCCTGAGGGACGGCGCTGGCAGAGCTCGCAAGCGACTCCGTTTTTCCATTCGGTCCTGCTGGCTGGGAAGATTCGGCAGTTCCAGACACTGCTGCAAAGTCTGCGAGAGCTGAGCAGACGGCACAAAGCGATAGACCCACAAACCCCAGATCGAACTAGGAACGAAACGCCGTCCACCAGAGCAGTTAATAGCCCTGAGCTCTGCTCCATTTTCCTAGTTCTCTTCCCAGCCAGCCGGGCGGCACAAAGGAAGTCGAGTCACAGACGTCTCTCATTACGGGGGAGCCGGAGTTAGCCGAACAGGAACGCGTTCTGGGCCATCTCCCCCACGCCCAGCATCCCACCCCCTCGCCCCTCCCAAGGCCTCCACCCAGAGTCTGCCTTATTGCAAAGATTTAACCCTACGGCACGAGGATCGTTTTAAATGAACACCAACTGACCTCCTTTGTGGGCAGTCGCTGCTGAGACGCCAAGACCTGACTGGACCAGCACGTTCCTCTCTCCTCCCCAGGACGGACCCAGGGGAGGACACACCTGGAGCAAGCAGCAGCGGCAGGGCTGTGCATTGTACTCCATCGCCCGCTGCAATCCATCAGCACCGCAGGGCAGAGCGGCAGCTGTTACCCTCCGAGGGGTTAAGCCGGGCAGTCCAGGGCAGTGTTAAAACGGGTTTTGCTCAGTCCACCCTGCAAGTTGGCAGGTTCCCAGAGGAAAGGGGAGAGGGGCAAGATGGGAACCCTGTGTCCCAGCCTCTCCAAGGAGGGGATTTAGTGTCATCCAATGGTTCAAACAGCTCGGGAGCAGCAGCGTTTTGCTCACTGCTTCGCAGATGAAAGCAACAGGAGCCCAGCGTGGGGCTGGGACAGACAGCGGAAGGAGAAAGACAAAGGGTTAAACTAGCAGGAGAGTCTGTGCGGACAGGGCGCACACAGCTCCCCGCCCCCACGAGCTGCCAGTCTAGAGAGAGAAGACGTGTGGAGGGGAACAACTCGCCCTGGGTCGCACAGCAAGCAAGTGGCAGGGTTGGGAACAGAATTCAGGTTTCCAGACTCCGAGTCTGGGGCCCTACCCGCTAGTCCAGGCTGCTTCTCCGACATCAGTCACATGCACGGAACAAGAACCATGTTGCAGGTGGATCTCAAGGTCTGATAGCGTCACTGGACGCGGAGGTGGTACAGGGCAGAAGGCAGCAAGGGACAGAGAGGGGTGTGTGCAATGGGACCACTTGCTGCCCACAGAGGAGTCTTTCCAGGCCTGGGGAGTGGTTCACTAAGAGGATTAAAGCGATCACATCAGCAGGAAACACTCAGGGCTGTTATGGTTACCAGGGAGAATTGGTTTCTGGTTCCAGTTTAAAGGCAATGTTTAGCACATCAGGGAAAGAGGAATTACAAGTATATCTGAGCTCAGTCCCTTTCCTTGTGAATCCTGACCCAGACAATGGGACAGTTAAAACAGAGCCTGTTCCCCCAGCAAGGATAGGAGACTGAGATCTCCTAGGACCACAGGAGTGTTCTTTGTACGCCCACCTCGCATGTAGCCTCGCACATGTTGCTGGTGTGCAGGTGGCACTGGGCAAGACGCATAGTTTAGAGCGAGGGGACTAGGAGCCAGGCCTCCTGGGTTCCATCCCCAGCTCTGCTGGGAATCCCAGGGTCAGATTCCATAATGGCAGACAGTGTCCGTTCAGCTGTTGGGTCACGGGTTCCAGCTGTGCAGAGAGCCCTCTGACAGGGCACCTCCTTCCTAATGCAAGGCGCAGGCCTTCCACCAAGGCCACGGCGCTTTATGGCCAAATCTCTTAGCAGAGCCCTGCGACCTCGTTCCTTGTACAGATGTTTAAAGTGTCAGAGGCTGCCCTTGAATTTGGGTCCCCGGACTGGTAACTCCGAATTGCTTGTTGGAAACACCGCCCTCCTCTTCCAGAGCCTGACCTTTACCCCAACACTCCCAGTGCAATGCAAGATCACAAGGTTAAAGCTGCCAGGCCTGCCAAGTGGCACGGTAGCAACTGGTGACGGATCCCCACTACTGCAATTCCAGGGGAGGGCTGATTGGTGGGGTGGTGGCAGCACCAGATTACGGTCAGAAGGCCCACAGGGGAGTTGGACTGTACATGAGTCAGTGGGTAGAGACCTCGCACGCCCCACAGGCTTGCTGGCAAGGTTCTTCGCTTTCAGAGCTTCAGTTCGATGCCTGCCCAGTCCTCTCACTCATCCCCTCCTACGCTCACCTCCCCCAGCCCCGGGCGTCTCATCCCTCCCCCCAATGGATTTCCACATTGCCAGGCTGCAGGAGGCCCAGCCATGACAATGCACACTCCGACCCCAGGAACTCACAGGCAGAGAGATCGAGCCCAGTTCCCAGTTGTGCAGCCCCGGGTGCTAAATACTGCCGTTGTCTCACCACTCGCCAGCTCCTCTGGTGACCTCCACAGATGGACCTGGCACGCCCCGGAGAACATTCCACAGAGAAGGTTAGGGTGATCTATTTGTAGTGCTGAGAGGCCCGGTGGCTCTTACAGACAGATATGGGTGGGAAGGGGAAAAAAGCCAAGGCACTGAAAGGGGAAGTGACTTGCTCAAGGTCAAACAGCAAGTCAGTGGCAAAGCCAGGGCCCCTGGCTCCCATGCCAGTGACCTATATTCACTGGGCCAAACTGCATCTCCCGCGTACCAACCTGCCCCAGAGGTTAATTTCCAGCAATTATGGAACTATTCAAGGACATGCCGAAGTGGGGAAGGAGGGCGGGGGGAGGGTAAAGCCACAAAGCTGCGTTAGCAAAGCTGACCCAGGAGGTGCTGGGCAGGTGTCTCAGGGCCACAAGAGTTGAGTTGCACAAGAACAGGTGGGGGTTTTTCAGCAGTTACTCAACCGCAGGCCCGGCTTTTTATCGGCCTCTCCCACGTTCAGTTCGGCCTTTAAAAGCCGCCAGTTCCTAATCAGGCCGTACAGGAGTTGTCCGCGCAGAACACGAGCTAATCAGGAATCAGCCCCTGAGCGAGATTGGGGAGAGCAGGGACACTCCTCTTCTGCTCGGGCCTGAAGTTGTGGGAGACGCACGACCGGTAGCTAGCAAATCTCACCTACGTTCCTGCTCTCCTCACCTGCCACGTCTGAGTAGGCCAGGGCAGCCGAAGTACCCACGGCTTCTACACTGCAGCCGCCTCCATCTTTAAGAGAGAGACGACCCAAAACTACGGCTCCCAGCATGCAATGCAGCCAGGCCACTTGGCTCAAGATGGAGCACTGCAGGCCTGGCTGGGCCTTCCTTCCAGAGGTCATACCTCTGGATTAAAGACAGGCAGCGGCAATGGGTGCCGGTCAGGGACGGGGGAAGAGCCTCCTGGCATGATGTTAATGTGGCCCTCAGATGGGCAAAATTTGGGCACCTGTAGCACAGAAACTAGGAACATACCCCACATCCTAAACGCAGCTGGATCCAACCACCGCTTGCAGTGTTTTTCCCAGTCACAGCCTCGCCCCGATCACGCTTGTTATTCCGTCCTCACGCTCGGAATTCGGATATAACATTAAACCACCCGACGCAAACGTAACAGAATTAGGGGTGAGAAAGATGCGAGAAGTACAGGGACACTCCTGGACCCGAAGAAGTGGGCTGTAGTCCACGAAAGCTTATGCTCTAATAAATTTGTTAGTCTCTAAAGTGCCACAAGTACTCCTGTTCTTTACGGATACAGACTAACACGGCTGCTACTCTGAAACCTGTCATTAATAAAGGTTATATTTCCCCCCCCTCCTTTTGCAACCAACTGAAAACAAAACCCACGGAGAGACGGGATTAGAAGAATAAAGCTGAAGGGTTTACCCCGGTCACCATAAGCTTGGCTCCCTTGGCTTTTGTTTCAGTCAAAGACCGAGGAACGTGCTAATTTTAGCTTTCTAGGACTCTGGTCATCTGCTCAGTTTCCTCTGCTCGCTTGCCTTGCTGTACCGACGAAACTTCCGATCCCACCCCCGCAGCAGCCAGGCCCCGAACAGCGCCCGAGTCCCTGCCTGGCTCTTCTGATCCTCAGCGATTAAACCCGGCGGAGGAGCCAAGGAGAACGCCCTGGGAAACGCTGGGGGCAAGTCAAAAGTCATCCGAAAATAAAAGTGCTGCTCGATAAGCTGCCGAAGGGGATTGTGATGAAACTCAGCTGGGCAGGAGTCGGAGCCAGACGGGCTGAATGTCCCTTTGACCGGAGGAAGGGCGCCGGGCGGCTCAAAAGCTGGTCGCGCTCACCCACAGAAGTTGGTTCAATAAAAGATATCGCCTCGGGCCCCCCTTTGCCCCTCTCCCATCACAGAGCCGTGAACAGCCTCCCTCCAGCTATGCCATTGCCAGGTCCAAGGAACCACAGCGCACAACCCGGCCCGGAGAAGACGCTGGCGGCTGAGTTTCCGTGACTTCGTTCGGCTCACGGGGAAAGCCGCCGTTACCGAAACCGCGGAGCTAGAAACCAAACTTTGCCAGCCAGGCGAGGTCGCTCGGTAGTTACCGGGCCTGTGGGGGTCGGACCCTACACCCCACTGGGGCTGCACAGAACGAAGCAGAACCACAGCCTAAGGGGTTCAGGCACCCGGCTTCCCACCCCCCCCCCGCCCACGAACCCTACACCCCACAGAGCCTCAGCCCAAGGGGTTCAGGCACCCAGCTTCCACCCTGCCCACGAACCCTACACCCCGCAGAGCCTCGGCCCAAGGGGTTCAGGCACCCAGCTTCCACCTGCCCACGAACCCTACACCCCGCAGAGCCTCGGCCCAAGGGGTTCAGGCACCCCGCTTAAGGGGGTCAGGCACCCCGCTTAAGGGGGTCAGGCACCCCGCTTAAGGGGGTCAGGCACCCCGCTTAAGGGGGTCAGGCACCCCACAGAGCCTCATCCTAGGGGGTTCGGGCACCCAGGAAGGGCACCTAAGTGGTCGGGGAGGGAGACCAGGCCAGGGCCCGCAGAGGCCCAGAGCTCGGGTGGGAGGCTCCAGGGCCCTTTGCGCCCCGGGAAGCGAGAGCCCAGCGCTGCGGGGGCCCCCAGCCGGCTCCCCGGGGAGGGCAGAGCAGCCCTGCCCCGCGTGGGGGCCCCCAGACACCAGTGGGGAGGGGCGAGTGGCTGCAGCCCGGGGGGGGGGGGGGGGGGGGCACGGGGCGCACGGCTCAGCCCGGCTAACACGCCCCCCCCACACACACACGTGGGGTCCCTGGGAACTGAGGGTGCCACCCAGCCCCCCCCCCGCGGGATAAGCCTGTCCCCGCTGCCGGACCCCCCGCCCACCACGTGACCCCCCCCAGCGCGCGGCCCAGGCCCGGGCCCAGCCTCACCTTGGCGCCCAGCAGGCGCGCGGCCGCCCGGCGGCCGGCGGTCAGTAAGGTCATGGCGAGCGGAGGCGCGGTCCGAGCGCCGCGGGGAGCCGGGAGCTGCAGCCGCCTCGCTCGGGGGGCCTGGGCCGGCGGCGGGACCAAGGTTGAAGGAGGCGGCCGAGGAGGGAGCGGCGCCCGGGGGTGGGGGGAGGGGTCCTCACAGCCGCGACAGCGAAGGGGGCGGAGCACGCTGGGGGCGACGGCCCGCCCGTCGGGGAGGTCATTAACATAGCCCCGCCCCCTCGTGGGCGCGCCGCGCTAGGCGATTGGCCGGGGTGGTGAGATGGGCGGGGCCTAGACGGGGGGGTACGTAATGGCGGAGGGAGGGGGCCTGGGTATAGGTGGCCTAATCAAATGCCTGAAAACTCAGTGTAACGCAATGGGATTGCCCCCTCCCCTCCCCCACCCGGGCTGAGCGGGAGGGTGGAAGGGGCAACATATATTCAGTTCATCCCAGAATGGGCTGAATCATATGGTGACGCCTCAGAGCCTCGCTCTGGCACAGCGAATGACAAGGCGTTACCTCACTGCCTTGCTGCGGCACGGCCAATGACACGGTGTCGCCTCGCTGCCTCGCTGTGGCACAGCCAATGACACGGTGTCGCCTCGCCGCCTCGCTGTGGCACAGCCAATGACACGGTGTCGCCTCACCGCCTCGCTGTGGCGTGGCCAATGACACGGTGTCGCCTTGCCGCCTCACTGTGGCACAGCCAATGACAAGGCGTTACCTCACCGCCTCGCTGTGGCACGGCCAATGACACGGTGTCGCCTCGCCGCCTCATTGTGGCACGGCCAATGACACGGCAGCCCCTCACAGCCTCACTGTGGCGTGGCCAATGACAAGGTGTCCGGTCAGGACGAAGTATCAAGGTGGCAGCCTCGCTGTGGTGCTGAGACGCATAATGGCGTCATGTGAAGATATGGTGACAAAGCATTATGGGAGTCAGCGAGACGCCACGGTGCAGCACCTGTGACTATTACTCGATTGTGTTGCTGACATGCCTATCGTGTCACAATGCAAGCTGTTGTGTCACGATGTCATTGTGTGGGGATGTCATCACACCATGCCTCAACCCCCTCGTGACATTTAGGGAATTTCTCACATCATTTTGGGATAATCCCTTTCCTCCTGCGGCCCCGCACCAATGCCCTGCAAAGCTTGGAGCACACTCATTGACGCAAGGCCAAATCTGGAAAAAAACCAGGACAGGCGACAACGCTCCTTACAATGCTGTCTAGAGCCAGGCTCTGAGTAACCTTCAGGTAATGCTCTCCAAGGTGGCCTGTTAATCACTAGCAGCGTGGGAAATAGAACTCACAGCCTTCGTCTCTAAAAATATAGGCCCATATTTGGGGCACTAAAGTCAGACCTGCCCTAGCTCCATATCCCAGCAACAGGGACTTATATTGGAGCAGGCCCGCTATGTCGCATAGTCCTAAAGTGCAGGCAAGAATTGCCCTTCGGCCCGTAACCGCTGGAGTTGGGTAGCGTGGAATAACTGCAATGGAAAATCAACCAAGCTGCAAAGGTGAGAAAGAACTAAGTTTGAAGACATTGAATGAATTAAGCACAGTTTTGTCTGGCATCTGGTAAGGTATCAATATGGTCCTTATGTGTCAGAATCCTGCTGCCCCAGCTGCGAAAGGCAACAACAGTGCATTTCCTGCTCAGGACGTCAGGGTCATACCAGCCACTCTAAAAATGTACCTGGCGCCTGTTCCTCCCTGCATCTTCAATGCCACGTGTGCCTAGTTTATGAACGGAAACCCTGCAGAGCCAATACAGCTTTGGGAGAACAGGCTGGAGTCTTCGTGGTCTCCTTTCCATGCACACGTGACTCCTGAGTTACATGCTCGCCTGGAGAACAGAGCAGGAAGCCCCAGTTCTAGGGTCCCGAGTTCAAGTCCCCATCTGAGGCTGGAAAAATCACCGCTTGATTTTCAGCAGCTCACCTGAGCTCGGAGTCATTCGTGGAGTCTCCGCCCCTGGACCGACGCAGCTGGGATTGGGGTTTATTGAGAGCGTTGTCCTCAGTGGTGTGAGCACGCTGCTGCTCAGTGCTACGCTGGGCAATGCACTGAGATGACACCAAGGGCACTGCCCATATGGTCTGATACGCTACGTGTGGCGAACACATGACAGGACGGGGGGTGGGTGGGGAGGAGAAATGGGGTATAATAAATCGTTAATCTCCTGCAGTTACAGATCTGACTGCTGGCCTCCGCCTAGCCCAGTGCCCTCCTCTGCTGTCTGGGATCAAACCATCAGGCCATTTGGTCTGGTGTGCCACTTGCTGCAACGCTGCCTCACCTCTGCTCTCCCACTCCAGCAGGACCCTTCCAAACTTCCTCTCCCGCAGGGAATGTGGGTAGCACCCTTCTGTGCAGAGGCTTTTTATTGTGCCCTCTGACCGCAGCTGAGAGCGTCTGATGCTGAGGGCCTGGGGAGACAAAGGGAGAGAACTGCTCTTTCTGGCCCTACCTAGATTGTGCATGATCTGGTCTCCAACCCCTAGGACTCCATAAGGACACCCCCTGGATTTTCCCAACGCTCACTGAGTAAAGCAGTCTGATTCGATAGATGGGTGGGGCGTGGGCTTGACCCTGATGAGGGTCTGGTCCCGCTCTCACAATCAGATTTATAGCTGGGACATGGTTCCTGTTCCTAACTCTGCTGTTGCCTTTGCCACTGGTTCGTCTCTCTGTGCCTCAGTTTCCTCCTCTGTATAAGAGGGATAATTCCCCGACCGGGCGGGGGTCTGTGTTCCCCCGAGACACTGATTTCAGAGCCGGCTACTAGCACATGCTGTAAGAAATGCTGGGCTCCCTGCCTCACTGGGGTTGCTGGGCTAGAGGGTTAAATATTTGCAGCTCCCAAGTTTTCTCTATTAATTTCTCACTCCGTCCAGGGCTGGCAAAGGGTGTGGGTGTATTTGGGCGCAGTGGGGCAGGGAGCTCCTGAATAGGGGAGAGGCCCAAAAAGAACTAGGGTCACTGATCACGAGACAATGGGAGCGGGGCAGGGTGGGAGGTCCAGCAAAAGGATGTCGGAGTGGGAGGTGATTGGCAGGCCTGGAACCTCTGTTCAGGCAGAGGAAGGGCAGGCTACACACTCAAGCTGGGGGCTGGAATGACCCACTCTACTACTGGAGGTGGGTGGGGAGAGTTAAGTCTCTATGGCCCATTCAGACCGTATCCTCTCTGCCAGCCAGGGAGAGGTTTCTGTGGCAGCGAGACCTGCCCCACTAGGACCTTGGCTGAGAGCCACCACCTCGGTGGCCAAAGCTCCCATCAGCTGATCCTGACTTTCAATCCCTGGTGCCCTGGCCTGATGACCTTGCAGTGAAACATGCTGCAACCTACTCGTTGTCTCCGGAGCCACATACTGGCTCAGCAAAAGGGCTGTTTCTGGTGTGTGGAAGGGTCAATATTTGTTCATGTCTCAAATATTTGCTTAAACTTGGCAGTCGAGGCAGCAGGACGGGAGCCATTGACAAGGGACAGGGGGCAGGCCCCTGTGGCGAGGTCGCACTGTTATTCCGGGCCGGGGAGCGCTGCTGGTAGAAGTCATCTTCCCCCGGCTCCATCAGCAGGTATAGAAAGGTGGTAGATCCCACAATCACAGCTGATGCTACGGCAGCAAACCAGCGAGGAAGAGACCTGCTGTCAGTCCGGAGGGGAAAAAGGCTCTAAGGGGACCTGGGGTGTCCAGCAAACCAGGGAGAACACAAAGCTACTGGTTGATGGGTGCAAAGTGCTAAACTACCATGCAGCTGGCCCTGGCTAAGCCAGTCCCCCTTGAACGGGGCGCTCTGGGGAAATGAATCATAAGCAGCCGGGGGGTCACTGTGCCTCACTCCCTGCCCAGATGTGATTGCAGACAGATACTTGGCCCGGGGGCGTGAGTCAGGCCAGCACCTCTGGAGAGCGCAGAGCTGCTGACCACCACCGCTCCTTCTGCCAGCAGGTCAGAGTGACCCGCGCAGGAGCTGCTCAGATCCAGCGCTTTTGCTGCGTAAGAGAGCCTGGGCCATTGTTCAAGATTAACTGCGCGAGAGCTCCTCCAGGTCTGGCCTCTGGAAGGACTTTTCCTGTGCTCAACCCTTCCCTGAACAGCCAGGAACTGAAGGCACCAGCCCGGAGGCCATTCAGAGCCGCTCCGAGCTGTGGCTGATGGTGCAGCCACAACCCCAAGCCAGCTCAGGGCTGTGCAGGAAGAGGGACTTGGGGGTCAGGGCCCTCATTCCCCCACTCCAGGCACAATGTATAAATGGAGGGTCCGGCTGGTGCAATAGGTGCCAAAGGCAAAAAAAAAAAAAAAAAACACCCCAAGCTCCTTATGCATCAGCCATGTTCTCTTCCAATGGGAACTGGACCAAGGGACCCTTGTTACCTGCCCTGGTGGACATGACCCTGGGCGTCTGCCCCCCTGGCCAGGGAAAGGTCATATGTGCCCGAGTTCCTCCATGTTCATCACATACCCCCGGTCAGAGCTGGCCCTTTGGGGCCATTAACAGCAGCTTTCACTCGGTCACCCCTGGCAAGAATGGGGTAGCAGGGGCACCCCCCCCCAGCCTGGGCACCAGATGTGTGTGTGTCACTTAACAGCCATTAGAGCTGCAGAAGTCCTGCACACGCACACACACACACCCATAGCTAGAGCAGGAACTGGTGGAAACGCTGGTCCATGGCACTGCTTAACCCTGGCACCACCCTTGCCTCGGCGTTCGCTATGTCGCCACCGCATAGTTGAAGCTGCTAACAGCTTCCCCTCCTCGCCCTGTCTGTCGTGGACGGGGATACAGTGCTGGAAACTGCCCCCTGGACTAAACCCCAAAGGGGCCCCTCAGAACCCACTGCTCAGACTAACCACCCCTACCCCTGTCTATCAGGGATGGGCTAGACAGTATTTGGTCCTGCCATGCAGGCAGGGGACTGAACTCAATGACCTCTTGAGGTCCCTTCCAGTCCTAGAGTCTATGAATCTACCCCTCATTGCCCAGGGAAACAGGACCATGGCGAGCAGTTCCAACTGCAGCGTGGCTAGAGGTTTATTCTCCTGCCCTGCGCCAGAGATCACAGCGATCTGCAGCCTAGAAAGAGGTCCTCAGGAAACAGACCCGAGACATTTAAAAACAAGCCCTTCAAAGTAACACGACTCCCCCTGGAAAACTGGATCCCTCCACCCTGCGCATGCAGACGTTGCTAGCAGAGCGCCGACTCGGCCGGGTCATTGGAGCTCAATAATTCCTTCTGCTGGCGGCTGGAAGTGTCCCCTTTGGACGGATGATGGTGGAGAAGTCTCAGTGCAGTCCCCTTCCCCCGCACTCTTCAGAAAAGCCACAGAGAAGTGAGTTGCCCACAGTCACAGTGAGACAGCGTCAGAGCCAGAACAGATGCCGAGTCCTGAATCCTGCCCCAGCACTGTAGCCACTAGACTACATTGCTGCTCAGAATAAAACCTGGGAGGTCTCACTCCACCAGCCCGTCTAGAACTCGGGAGTCCTGATGCCCATGCCCGGTTCTGCCCCCCAGAGAGCATCTCCTCTCAGAGCTGGAACAGAACCCAGAAGTCCTGGTTCCTGGCCCCCCTTCCTCTTCCCACTCCCACCCCAAGACCGGTACGGTGGAAGCTCAACCAAAATAAATAAGACATAAAAGCACCAGAGTAATTGGGCAGGGGGAGGAGGGGTCAAATCCAGACTCAGGACCCTACAGGAACATCTGTCCATCTCCTCGGGGAAGGGGCGAGGGAGGAAACATAGACAGCCTAAAGGCAGATTGAAAGTCAAGCGATCCCGAGGGGGCAGGAGAAGGACGTCGTCTTTCCCTCCGAAGTAAGCTGCTGTCTGCTTTCCTCCCCAAGCGAAGATTGGGGTTTCCGGGTGACACACAGCGAGGGTCCCAGGGCAATGCCGGCGGGCAGGGGAGGAGTCCGCTACAGGGGATGTCCAGTTTGATCCAGGCCTTCGCGCTTCACAGCTCATCATGGGGGATGTTCAGGGCATGGTCGCACAGATCTACGCATACAAGCACACACCGTTAGAACATGGGACTTACCAGACTGGATCAGAGCGGTGATCCAACCAATCCAGTGTCCAGCTCCAGCTGCTCCAGAGGAAGGGTAAGAACCCTGCAGGAGGCAGCTGTGGGACAATCTCCTCTTGTCCCCCCGCCCCACTCCTCACCAGTTAGAGGTTGGTTCATGCAGTGAAGCAACAGAGCTCGCATTCCTTACACAATTTGATCTTGTGGCAATGAGTTCCACCGGCTAACTGTGCCGTGTGTAAAAAGCACTTCCTTTTCTCAGCTGGGAATTTGTGCCTTTCGATCGCACTGACTGTCCCTGTATTATTTACATGATGGTAGCACCTCGAGGCCATAAAGCAGGGATTAGGCCCCGTTGTGAGAGTTTCCTGCATCTACAGACAATTGGCTTTGCCCCAGAGTTTACAGTCTAAGCATTTTGCTGCCAGTCTCCAGATCAGATCGTCAGTAACATTTCTATCCACCTGTAGGAAACAGACAGCGGCTACCACAAGCATGTCCCTTTCCAACTGGCTTAGCAGCCCCTGGCCGGGGAAGTCTGCAGCTTCCCGGTCCCTTTTAACATGCAAGATGATTCCCATATGTGCCTCAGTCTGTATGATTCCAAACACCACAGACTGGCTCACAGCCGCTTTGCTGACCGCAGCATTTCTAGCAGCTTTCACACCAAAGCTCAATCTACCTGGAGGATAATTTCATCCTCACTAAAATGCAGCCACCTCTAGGGTGGAACGTAGCAGCTGTTCAACACGGTACAGTATCACAGTGCCTCGGTCTTGAAAGAAAAGCAGCAGTTTGTATGTGGGAAATAATTGCCTCGCTGGGACGTGGCCAGGACACTGGGCTAACACCCTGACATGGGATCGACAGCTTAAGACTCTCATTCATGTTCCCAGAGGCAGGTCATCCCTCCTAGAGGTGGCGAGCACAGGAGACCATGGGACTCTCAGCCACTGACCGCAGCACACAGCAGTCCAGGGGCCGGCTGGCTGTGCAGCCCAAGGACAAGGCGGCTGCTCACGTGACGACTGAAAGCTCTGGCTGCCGGCCAGAGAACAGGGAATGGCTGGCACAGCAGTGACCTGCGGGGGGGGGGGGGGGCACTTCACTCCCCCCCCACCCCGACCATTCACACTTTAGTTAGTGGCTCATGAAAAACGCGGCTGTTTGAACAGAGCTGTCGAAGTCGGCCTTTGACCCAGACAGCGCAGAGACACGCAGAGCTATCGGGTGTGCAGGTCCAGGGAGACACAAGGACGGAGGTGTAAAGCCAGGGTCCCTTTGCAACAGCTTGGACAAGAACGAACAAAGGTCAGGCGGCACCCGGGCTGCCATCCAAAACCAACTTAGCGGGCTGGGGAAATCAGTCCCTCAATAGCACCCAGCAATCGGCTGCTCCAATCCCGTCACTGCTCTTGGCAGCCAATGAGAATCCCCGGCGCAGATGAGGTTGGGCTGGTTGTGGGACCTCAGGAACGCTTGGCACCAGCTGGAGGCGGTTAGACAAGGCAGCGTGAAACACATCTTCTGACTTGCAGGCCTCGGGGGGAGCAGCGAGCCCACGGAGCCAGGACACTGCTGCAGGGCCCTCACACCAGATCCCCAGCAGGTCCCTGGAGAGGGTTTGACACCCCCAGGGTGAGGAGAGGCCAGGGGATGGGAGGGCAAGTTACTGACAAATGCGTAAGACCGTGGAAGTTAGACTCAGATCACAGCCTACGTAAAACGGCTACGGGACAGAGAGTGACCCAGCGGCTGCAGGATAAGAGAGCCAGGAGCAGCGTCCGGTGGGTAGGGCACTGCACTGGGAATCAGGAGACCTCCGCTCTATTCCCAGCCCTGCCGCTGATCTGCTGGGGGACCCTGGGCAAGTCAACACAACTCCGCCTCAGTTTCCTCATCTGTAAAATGGGGCTAATGGCCCCAGCTGTCCTTTGTGAAGGACTTCGAGGTCTATGCACGAAGTGCGCTGGCTAACAGCTAAGTATCGTTAGTTCCTTTCTTACTTTCCTTCGGGTTTATGAATAGTTTTTTGTAATGGCTTCTCTCTAGTGCTCAATAGAGTATCTGGGGAGTTAGCCAGCACTCTACGACTGGGAGGTGGCATCCCTGTGTTATAGATGGGGAAACCGAGGCACAGAGTGGGGACGTGACTCGACCAAGGTCTAGAGCAGAGGCAGGAATTGGACCCACGTCTCCCGAGTCCCAGCCCAGCACCTCGCCCATGTGAGCAAGCCCCACTCCGCCCCACTTTTCAGCAGTCAGCACAGCTCAGCGGCACGCTTCTTGTTTTGGCTGTTTAATGAGCTCACTGATTCCGAGAACCAGCATAAAACGGGAGGCTGTCCAAATTAAAAACAAACAAACAAACAAAAAAACGCATAAGGGAGGTGCCTTAAATCGACATCTCGGGGGGGAAGCACTGGCGAAGGAAGGTGCGATTGTGGGAAATGGGGGCGCGGATGAATCCAACACCCAGCTGCCTCCCCAGGCCTCATGGGTGGGCGACTCCACGTCTCAATGAAACTTATGGACCATGATGCAGAGGGATCACTTTTCCCATCACTGGAAGGCAGCTTCCTCTGGGCTGGAGCGCAGCAGTCAGCCTGAACCAGCGATGCTGCAGCACTGGTGCATGATGGGAAGTGGAGAATAACATTGATTGAGTACAGGGGACCAGCCGTGGTATCCTGGCTAATTCTTCCCCATCTCTGCGCCCTGCCAATGCTTTCGCCCTGTTCAAGGGACCATATCACTCCTAGAGTGGTGGCTGCTGGCTGGGCTTGGCCTCCAGGCAGCCATCCAGAGGCGAACGAAAGCCTCCAGGCTCTGTTTGTTTTAAACGAACAAAAGGAAGTATTTCTTCACTCAATGCACAGTCAACCTGTGGAACTCCTTGCCAGAGGATGTTGTGAAGGCCAATATACCAGGCTTCAAAAAAGATAAGTTAGTGGAGAATAGGTCCATTAGCAAAACCATGCTCTGAAGTGTCCCTGGCCTCTGTTTGCCAGAAGCTGGGAATGGGCAACCGGGGATGGATCACTCGATGATTCCCTGTTCTGTTCATTCCCTCTGGGGCACCTGGCACTGGCCGCTGTCGGCAGACAGGACACTGGGCTGGACACCATTGGTCTGACTCAGTGTGGCCGTTCTGATGTTCCCTGTCTGACTAGCCCCCCGCCCCAAGCCGCAGTAGAGCCTCACTTACCGGTCCGCTTGCTGCAGAGCCGATCCTTGACGTTGTCGGTCTCACGGGAGAAGAATTCAATGAGTTCATCTTCATACTCCTCGGCGATCCTCTCGCACTGCAACGGGGGTCAGAGAGTGTCAGAAAACCTGCACCCTGCCTCCCCTGGCACTCGGGTCGCACAGGGCAGCAATGACAGAGAGGAGAAATGCGGCTGGGCCCTGCTCTACGTAGCCCCAGCCCTACCTGCGCATGGCTTGCTCTGTGGTGGCAAAGCACAGTGGTCAGGCTGTGCATGTGTGTGTGTAGGGGGGGTGTCAGCGCTCTGCAGTCCAGGAAGAAGGGCCAGGGTTAAGTCCTGGGGCGTTGCTAGTGAGAGCAACCTGGTATCTCCCACTCATCCACCGGTACCCAGCACCAGCAGGGCGGGGGCTACTGCAGCTGAGAGTCAAAAGTCAGCAAGGTTCCCCCTTCAACTGGCAGCTGAGCTCCATCGGGGGAGCCCCACGCACGCCCAGCGCCTCTGCACTCACCGCAAACTTCAGGCGGGTCGTCACATCCCCGTCCATTTTGGTCTCAGAAAGGTCCATCTTGGTCCCGTCGTGGGAGATCACGCGGACGTAGCTTTTCCGGTGGGTGGAGGGATCCACCTTCTCCCCATACTCTTTCATCTTCTCACAGACCCGCTCCAGCAGCTCCGTCAGGTGAGCTTCGGATCTGACGTAGGGCACCTGGGCAGAATCGCAGCGATCCGACACGCTAGGCCAGCATTCACCTCGCCACTCACCCACAAGCCAGCCGCAGCACCCGAGCTCCAACCCGGTCATAACCGTGCTTTGCAAGCATTAGCCGAGCCGCCCTGGGAGCAGCGACAGCGCTAGCCGTTCTTTACACAGAGGCAAGACGACTTGGCCGAGGTCAGGCAGTGAGCCAGAGGGGCAGCTCTGCACAGAACCCAGGAGTCCCCACTCCCAGTCCACCGCCTGCCCACAAATTCTCCCAAGAACAGAAAAGCCCAGGAGTCCTGGGTGCCAGCCGCCTGCTACATCAGCCAATGCTGCCTCTCTAGAGCAAGCGTTGCTACCACGGAGGAGCCATTCGCGGCCGCCACAAACTGGCTTCATAGTGCAGCGTCTGCAATCAGAACAGGAACCCCCCTTCCGTGGCTACCAGCATCAGTGGGTGGCTCTGCCCACCTTGGAGTCTTTCGGGGGGAGGAAAATGAATTAAGTGGGATCTTCAGAGCCCCGTCCCTGCTCCGTCCCTCTCCCCGCAACACCTGGCTCCTGTTTCCAGTCGGGCTCTACATCCACCTGACCCTTCAGCCATCCACCTGCCGCCCCAGGGCTGGAGAGAGGCACCAGACGGGGCAAGCGCAAGACACCCTACCTCTACGACCGACTGGCTGCCGTCCGGGTTGATACGGAACGACCCCATCTGGATGGTTTTCTTGGGGTCCACCTGGGAGATCTCCCACTCCAGCTCGTCCACCAGGGCCCGACAAGCTAGAGAGGAGAAGTCACACATGGTGAATCAGAGGGAGAGACGCAAAGGGCAGTTACCCGGCCTGCCCCCTGCAGCCCTGGGCACGTCAGCAACAACAGTTCGATAGTGCATGGCCCGTCGGGGAGCAGCGACTAACCCTGGTACAGTAACTCACAAGCTGGTCTCTTTCGAAGGGTCTGCCCTGTGCCTGGCCCAATGGAGTCAGAGCCTGAGAGAGGATCGGCTGCCCTAACGATAATCTGCACTTACTTAGCATTAACTAGCCCAATCCCCGTTTGGCTGATAGGGAACCTGAGGCCTGGGGTGCAAATGCTACACAGCAACCGAGCTGGGAACGCCCCCTTTACCTCCACAATGGAGATCCTGACTACTCCAAGCAAGGACATTGTTCAACAGGGACACCAGGATGACGGACAGGCAGAGTGTGTGTGAAACCCAGCCATTCATCTTCCCCGCAGGCTGGCACAGTGACCTGCAGTGCTTCCAGATAGCGCTCCTCCTCTCAGCCACGAGGGGCCTCCACGGTCCAGCAGGCACTCTGTGGAAACCCAAAGCAAACTGCTTCTGCTACAGCGAATCCCTCCCGGTTCCAACACCGGCCCCACTAGGGGCTGGGAGACGTGTCTAACACTGGTCTGATTTTACTGGTATAGTTGTACCATTATAACCTCCGTGCTTACGCCAGCCTGAGGGTGGCTTCCTTTGACTTAGCCAGGAAGAGCCCTGCTACAGCAGAGCAACAGAGAACTTAGCCTGGGATCCCCACCCTACCGAATCCTGCTATACCCCCCGGTAGATCTGCCCTGCCCCAACAGCCCAACCCATCACGCTGGGCCAGTATTTACAGCACCAAGGGCTCCCTGGCACAATCATTCCCTGTTTGTCCACTGGGCTCAGGCTGTGAGCACAAAACAGGGACTGTGTGGCGGGCCGGAGGCCACAGCGTTTGGCAGTTTGTAGCTGCGCTTTGCTGGTTACTGGGATCGGTCAGTGGCCCTTCTCCCAGGGCATCCTACAGAACCTAACCAAGTGCCTGCAGGTCCCCTCCACCAGCCCTGGGGAGTCACAGCATCCCCCCAGGACAGAAGGGAACAACAGTCCATGGTGGAGCCTTGGGGGGCAGGGGAGGGCCAGCTGACACCCTCATTCCATGGGTCTGTAACCTGTTCCCCAGTGTGCCCCACTTCCTGCCAGGGGCCCCCACTCTCTGCCCCCTTAGAGGTCCCCAGAGGCCTCTCTAGTTCCCTGTTACACCCCTAGACAGCCCCCCCAAGCCCATGACCCCCATACATCCTACAGAGACCTCCATAGGGACCCCCCAACCCAGAGGCCCCTATAGAACCCTGTTTAAAGCCCCCCCACTTGCCTAGTCAGCCCCCCTCACACACACCCTTAGAGCACCCTAGACTCAGGTCCCCTCATACACTGTATAGGGACCCCACTCCCCTATAGAGCCCCACACACAGCATCCCCCATACACCGTATAGGGACCCCACTCCCCTATAGAGCCCCCAGACACCGTATA
>NC_048313.1:13649996-13674212 GCF_013100865.1 Trachemys scripta elegans
AGGGGGGTGTAGGGGTGGCAGCTGGGGGTGTGTGGGGCTGGGGAGGGGGGCATGGGGGGTGTAGGGCTGGGGAGGGGGGTTGCAGCTGGGAGGAGGGCATGGGGGGTGTAGGGCTGGGAAGGGGATGTGGAGATTGCAGCTGGGGGAAGGGGCTATGGGGGTTGCAGGTGGGAGGAGGGCATAGGGGGGTGTAGGGGTGGTGTGGGGGTGGCAGCTGGGGGTGTGTGGGGCTGGGGAGGGGGGTTGCAGCTGGGAGGAGGGCATGGGGGGTGTAGGGCTGGGAAGGGGATGTGGGGATTGCAGCTGGGGGAAGGGGTATGGGGGTTGCAGCTGGGAGGAGGGCATAGGGGGGTGTAGGGCTGGGGAGGGGGTTTGGGGGTTGCAGATGGGGCAGACATGGGGGCACAACCCTGCTCTGAGGGCGGGGGGCAGGAAGTGGGCACCTCCTGGCAGCAGCTCAGGCTGGATGGCTGAACTCTCTTCTCAGGCAAACTTTGGGGCCTACTCCTCTGGCTTGGATTGGTAACGCTCCCCCACAGGAGATCCCTGTGGCTATCCAGTGACTTCGGGGCAAGCCCTCCTCCCCCCCAGTGTCGACATGCCCTAATTCTGTGCCCCACCTGCCCTATCCCTCGCTTTCCATGGGGAGGCTGATAAGCAAGGAGGAGCCAGCCCAGCCCGCTTGGAATGATGTGGGCCTTTCCCCGAGGCTCAGGGGGTCGACAGGTGCTGCTGGGGCGGGAGGAGAATAGGGCTGTGGGGCAGGAATGGGGGCTGTGTGTGGACAGGGACGGAGGAGACGAGAGATGGCTGCAGAGATCTACAGCCAGCCTGGCCCTGCCCTCGCGGCAGGGAATCCTCAGGATCCCCACTGGGAAGGGTGGATTAGCCCTGTTGTACGGACAGTCCCCGCACGCACAGAAAGAGGAAGGGACTTGCCCAAGGCGATGGAGCCGGTCAGTGGCAGAGCTGGAATATGAAGCCAAGAGCCCTGGCTCTCAGCAGCCCCTGCTCTAACCACTGCGCTCCCCCTCCCAGAGCCAGAGATGGAACCCAGGAATCCTGGATCCCCCCTGCACTAACCACTAGACCCCACCTCCCAGAGCTGGGAATTGAAAACCAGAGTCCTGGCTCCAGCACAACCTGACCCACTAGACCCTACTCCCCTCCCTGAACAACCAACAGAACCCAGGAGTCCTGGCTACCAGCCAATCTGCGCTAATGACTAGACTCCCTCCTTTTCCTTGGTCCCTGTTGTCTGTGCTCAATCTCCAGGGGTTCTTGGCTCCCCATTTTTAAGGGGCTTCTATTCCCGGAGACAGGCCAGAGACTCACCTGGATGGCTGCCATGTTCTGATGCACTGTGATCAGGGATGCTCCAGGCAGGTTGAATCTCCTGCTGTCAGTTGGATCCGCAGCGTCTCTGTCCTGGGAGAGAGACAGAGCGTTCCCCCGAGCCTTTATCGCCGCGCTCGGCCTCCCCCTGCCCGCCAGCCGCCGGTAGAGTGACTGGATTCACCAAGATGACGGACACAAAACCTCACTGTCTCAGCAAAACTTCCTGCCAACAATCCCCAGGCATGTGCCCAGAGCCACCTTAGTTTGTTAGGGACCAAGCAGTGACCGTAGCAGCTCCAGCTGGGAAGGGGGGTCTGGAGCCAGCCACGCCCCCAGCCGCCCCCCAACAGAGCTGGTGGGTGTCCCAGCTCGGGAGCTAAGCGGGGAGGGGAGACCAGCGGGGAAAACCCAGGGATGATGGGAAGCTGTTGAGTCAGTAGGTGATTCCTTGCCTCCCTTTGAGTCATGCATGCCCCAGGATGCTGTGAGGTGGCGTGTTTCCAGGGAAATGCAAAAACCCAACCGGGCTGCTGGGCTTTCCACAAATGGAGGCGCTAACCCCGCTGGCCTGGCCAAAGTCCAGTGCTGGTGACGACATTCTGAACTCGTTCCCCCCCTCATGCAGGAGTCTTGTTCTCCTTGCTCCTGCGCTGGGCGCTGTTCAGGATCTGTCCCCACTCCTCCCCCGAGGTGGCTGCATCACCTCCCAGCCTGCTCAGCCCTGCCTTCCTGGTTCTCAAACTCCAGGAGATTTGCACCAGTTCCCTCTCCCTGCCCCACCCCGCACCTTCCCTGCCTATGGTGGGGGACCGGGTCTCCTGCTCTGCAGCCCCTGAGGTCTGGAAGAGCCTCCCCTAACCTCAGACTCACCTGTAAGCGCCTCCCTATTCCTTCCTCTGCGCTTCAGTTTTTACCCCCCCACCCTCCTCGCGCTGGGGAGCATCTCGTCCCATTGGCCTAGGCGGGGGTGGTTGCGGACAGGGGTTGTCACCTCAGGGGAGCACTGTGGCCTGTTTGCGGGGATGAATCCTTTCCCGGCTGGGAGCTGGCTCACTGCTCGCTGTGCTGAATGGCCGTGAAGACGGGGGCTGGTTTGAGCAGGAATTCCCAGCCCCTTGTTCTCGCTGCAGAACCCGGATTTGCAGCGTGAACCCGGAGGGTCCCAGGCCTGAACCGTCACTCTCCCAGCCCTGGCAGGAGCGGGATGCGCCCGACCGCGATGTCTTCAAAGCAGGAATGCCGAGGGCTTCTCTGCACAGCAGTCCCATGGAGCACAGAGCCAGGCATTCTTCTGCGCAATCCCCCCAACGCAGGCAAACACGGAGGCTAGGGGGTGCACACAGCTGCAGCCACTCGTTACATGTCCCATTACGTTTTTCTGGCTGCTCTCGGAGAGGCAGCGCGGTCCAGTGGCTGGCGCAGGATCCTGAGTTCAATTTCAGACTCCCAGCGGGACCTTGGGGGATACGTGACCCCCCCCCCCCCCCAACTCCCTCTGTCCAAGAGGGGGTAACACTGGAGCGGGGGAGCCCAGTAAAGCACTTTGGGATCAGCAGTGGGCAAAGGCCAGGGCAGAATCATCAACCAACGAGAAAGGAGGAGACAGGACCACAGGCAGATGCTGAAGGCACCGGCTGGCCACTTTATGAATTTGGTACATGCCAGAGATGGCCGAGCGCACCTCAGACCTCGCACAATACAGGGGGAGGGGGGAGTTAAAAAGACCAGAGGGTGCAAAGGGGACAGAGCCAGCTCTGGGGCGACTCCGCTGATCCCAGGGCTGAGTCCCAGCTGGGATCTACGCGTGATCCTGCCAGCCCAGCGTGGATGGAGCAGACCCTCACGCTGCTGCTCTGACTGGCTTCCTGGCACAGCCCGGCATCCCTACACGCCAGTGCCTCTTGGTGCTGATGCTGGGACAAGGCGAGCGCAGGGCATCTTCGTCCTGCCACTCGTCCACTTGGCATTCTCACCGGATTGGGCACTGGGCTGCGGCCGGTCACAGTCCGGGAACTTGGCCAGCAGCTCCGGGAGAGTTTAGCCAGCTAGGCCTGCCTCAACAATGCACCCCTCAGTAAAGTAACAGGCTGGTAACGAGACGACACAGTGACACGCCCAATGGGGGGGGAGGGGGGCAAAGTAAATTCTGGAGGCCAATCCTCACCCCTCCCTGCTTCGCACAGCTTTTAGAGAAAATACCCAGAAGCCCAGGGGCTTGGCCGATGGCCCCGGGACGCATGTGGAAGTGCCGTGTGCACGTGCGATGGTGAAGGAGACGCACCCTCAGCTGTCCCTGCTTGGAAGGGCGACGGGGCGGCTGGCAGGAGATTGGGAGGCAGATGTGGCCCTCTGGAGCCATGCCAGCAGTGACTGACTGTGAAGCGGGATCCTGGCCAGCAGGTAGCTCGTGGTGCCCCCACAGCTAGGGCTGGGACAGGAGCAGGTGTCAGGGTCCCCAGGGCATGCCTGGCTCGTCCCTTGTTTTGAAATCCACATTTGTTTTCTGTGTGATCTGCGGTCACGGACCGGTCGGGGCCCGGGGCTGAGCGGTAGCAGAGAACACACAGGGGGACTGAGCGGGGTCTCGCCGGGTCAGAGCCCTAGCACGGCCGGGAACACCGCAGCATCTGCCAGAGACACAAACACGCACGGGTCACCGAGGGGCTCGCGCCAGGCCCCATGCCCCAGCGCAGAACAGGAGCAGGGAGCTGCCGGGAATCCCAGCCCGGTGTTCGGACCGAATCCAGGACTCTGGAGGGGAACAGCACGGAGCTGCAGCGAGAGGAGCAGAGGGTGTGGGCACTCGTTGCCCGCCGAGCGCTCAGGTTCGGTCTCGGCTCCGCGACGGAGGGAGACCTGCGAGCACAGGTGCTCCGGGGGTTCGCTCACTGCACACAGAGGAGGGGCAGCGCCTTACTTTTGGGACTGCTCTGGCTGTCTGGCTCGGGCACCTTCCAGTCCATCTTGCGGCCCTTCTCGTAGAGGCCCTTGAGCACCTTGCGGAAGTCGTCCGGCTCCGTGGCGTTCTTGCTCAGCTCCAGGTACTTCCTGTAGAGCTGCAGGGCCGTGCGGGCGTCCTCGATGCTGTCATGAGTCTCGCCCTGGATTTTCAGGTCTGGGGGATGCAGGGAGGGTTCCAGTCAGAGAGGGCACTACAGCCCCCGCCCCAACCCACACAACGGGATTTCCTCCCCGTTCTGCTGATGAATACAGGGGTCACTGTCCCTCAGTCCTGACTGGGAGCCCCCTGCTCCCATCCCCACACCAGCTCTGCTGATGGACTGAATCTCAACCCAAGCCCCTCCTGTCCTGGCCTCCCCACACACCACTCTACCGATGCCCTTCAATCCCGACTCGCAGCAGCAGCCCCCTCCCCAGCGGTCCAGTCCCGAGCTCCAGACCAGCTCAGAGTTCCAGAAGCGGGGTGGGGCCGGAGGTGCTCTTCGTCTCTGAGCGACATCACAAGCAGCCAGTGCTGCCCTGTACCCGGGCGATGGGGCCGGCGTCCGTCTGGGGCTCCCGCGCAGCCCTGCCTGGCTGGGCCAATTGCGATCTAGGCGTTTCCACTAACCCAGGAAGTACCAGGCAAGGAAGCGCAGAGAAATCATCCTCTTCCTCGGCATGTGGAACAAATACACGGTGTCAATCACCTGGTCCTTGGGCACCTGGGGGAGCAGAGAGTGTCTGACCACCCAGAGTATACAGGTCTGGCTCCCCCATCCAACCCACACAGCCCACCCCCAACCTGTCCCCCATATGCCATCATCACCCTCCACCCTAGTCATCCACCCAAGACACAACTCCACCTCCCCTGGCAATCACACTGCCCAGTCCTTCACCCGTATCCCCCGGCCCCCTGGGTTCTGCGAGCACGCCCCCATGGGGGGAGAGGAAAACTCCACTCAGGAAGGGAGCTGAAGGCGTGTTTGCTGCGGGGGCTGAGAAATGTCCCGGGCTTTTACAAAGGGACAGTCACCATGAGGTTGATGACCCGGAAGTCCTTCTGCAGCCCGTGGCCCACGAATTTCACCCCGACATCGATGAGGAAGCGCAACTTCAGGTAGGTGGACTTGAGTGTGGTGAGGTGCTTGGAGGAGATCTTGGCATCCAGGTCACCCGGCTTGATTCCCGAGTACTGGGTCAGGTAATCCACCACCTGCAAGGGGAGGGGCTGGTGATCACAGGCACGTGGGGGGGGTGCTGGTGATGGCTGGTGGCGAGAGGGCCGGGGAGCGGGGGGGGGGGGGGGGGCAGTGAGTTCCTGGGGGGGGGCAGGGGGCAGGCAGTGTCAGGGAGCCCCCTCAGCCAGGAAGCCCATGGCAGGTACCTGCTCCTGGGTGGAGATGTAGTCGTCGATGAAGGGAATCCCCTCATTGGGGCCCTGGCCTCGCACGCACGTGATCCTGGCCACGGACATCTGGCTGGGCTTGATGGTGGACTTGGTGCCGTCGCTGCGCAGCTCGGCCTCTTCCTGCACAGAGTCAAAGGAGCCGTTGGCAGGGGAAGCCCCCCCAGCCCTCGCTGCCCCCTCCCTAGGGAGCCAGGCCTCAGCCATCGGGACTTCCTGTGGTTCTGGCCATTGCTAGATCCCAGCAGAACGGCTCCGGACCCCACAGCTCCATCTCTCGCCCGACCCCCCCCAGCCAAACGCCAACGTCCGTCCCGGCTGCGGCCTCTACCTCGTTAAGCGTGACGAACTCGGCGTCCAGTCCCACCAGGTCGCCTGCCTGGGGCATCTCGTTCAGCATGAGTGGGATGAAGGTGGCGTGACACTTGCGCTGCTTGCGAGCCAGGGACGCCTCGGCCAGCAGCACGCTGGCCTCGATCGGGTTCTTGACTTGGAGGCAGTAGGGGAAAGGGGGGAGAAGAGAGAACGTGACATCAGACGGGGCACTTGGCTGCTGGATTCACAGCAGAAGAGGCCAGGCTGGGATCCCACATGCTGCCTGGCATTCGGGGCAGCT
This sequence comes from Trachemys scripta elegans, assembly GCF_013100865.1. Lineage (NCBI taxonomy): Eukaryota > Metazoa > Chordata > Testudines > Emydidae > Trachemys > Trachemys scripta. The sequence goes on from NC_048313.1 coordinate 13,656,299, forward strand.
GGAGCACGTGAAGGAGACAATGCCCTCCAGAGGGAAAGGGCCAGGGACCATCGTCCTCCATCCAAAAATCAGCGCCTATTTATAAGGGGTCACACACACGCTTCTGAGGGTGCCGAGGATACAGCCCTACCAGAGGGGGTGTGGAGCTGGGGCCTAGATGGACAGAGAAATTCCAGCTGCCTTGCCTGTATGGCCCCAGCTGGGTCTCCTGCCCTCGCCCCACCACGTACCAGGGTGCACAGATGGAAAAGGCATCGGCGTCTATTGTAGCGAACCCAGCACGCAGGGCTTCGTGCCCAACAGCGGGGGCCCAACCCATGCGGACAGGACAAGCGAGGCTCTTGGTGGGACGGCTCCCCCCAGGGGGGCCTTTAGAGACCCTTCTTTGTCTCTTGGCAGAAGCCATTCTAGGGGATTGTTGAACACCTGAGAGAATGTGAAAACAACGGCGCTCCCCTGCAGCCAATGATGCTGATTTGCACTAGCGGAGGGTCTGGCCCCCTTCCCACCATTCTACTGCTTTGTTTGCTTCCTGTCTCTCATCTCACTGGGACGCTGGAGCTGGACTGGTCAGTTTCACTTCCTGGTTCTGGACTACCCCTAATGCCCTCTCACTAGGGCGCAGTGGGGAGCTTGGGGCATGACACGGGGGTTGCCCCTAACCCGACTCCCCTCCACACACAAATCTTTAGCTCGAGGGAAGTGGTGCTTTAAACTGGATCTAGCTGGCTGGCCAGGCAGGGCACAGCTAGTACACAGCAGGGACACACTTACAGAGTATCCCCTTAACACAACCCCGCAGCTGGGCTGGCTCCAGTGGGGTAACCCGAGCTGAACGGGGCAGCGAAGACAAGCCCGGGGCGCCACAGGTGCGGCCCTGACGCGTAACACGCCCCCCGCCCTGCGCGCAGACACTCACTGGTCAGGTTGTACTTGGCGTGCAGGTTCCTTCGGGCGTAGTACAGGATGGCAGGCACCTTCCAGCTCATGTCAAACTGCACCGCCTCGCACTGCGACAGAGAGAGAGACGTGTGTACGGACAACTTGGGGGGCCTTGGCCTGGCAGGGGCTGAGCTCCGAGAAGGGCTTCCTCCCCCACACACCCCACAAAGCAGGACAGAGCAGAACTTAACGAGCTTTAAGCACCTGCATGCTACAAAGGATTCTATGAATGGGGGTGGGGGGGGAGGGTTAAATCCAGCCCTCGTGCCAACAGGGGGCGCTCTCTGTCCCTGTCCCCGACACGTGCTCCCCCACCCCGAATTCAGACCCCCAGCCCGCTGCCACCTAGAAACACACGGTCCCATCACAGGTGTCACGCACCGCCCCCACCACCCATGTGGGCTACACAGGGGTCTAGGTTTCCTTTTGGCTCCCTTTCCCCGGCACCATGGGCGTCACCTCCATGGCGCCAGGACAGTCGTGGCCGGCTGGAAATGGGCAGATCTCACGCTGGGCAGCTGGAGACACAACAACTTACAGCCACGGGGGGCTGATGGCTGGTGGAAGCCCAAGTCTATGCCTGTCCCCTGCTGCTGCCGCAGCCCCCCACCCCCTTCACAGCCCAGCAGCAGCAGTTGGTAAAACACGCAACCAGCTGCGTTGAGCACCAGCAGCCTCTCCCCAGCCGCTCCCCAGCCGCTGCGGGCTGATCACGCTGCCTCTTCGGCAACCGGAGACCCAGGACAGGGCCTGAACCAGGATCTCCCGAGCGCTAGACCTGGCTTGGCCTAATAACAACTCCTAGCTCTTCTCCTCAGCAGATCTGAAAGCGGAGGTCAGGAGCGTTATTCCTGCTTCACAGATGGGGAAACTGAGGCCTGGAGCAGGGACGTGACTTGCCCAACGTCACCCGGCAGGTTAGGGGCAGAGCTGGGAAGAGAACCCAGGTACCCTGAGCCCCAGTCCAGTGCTCTGACCACTAGGCCACGCTGCCTCCCTGGCCAGGCCGTTCGCACGGTGCCACTAGAAGTGGTGCATCCTGAGGGTTGATTCTGATACTCGGGCTGCCCACGGAATGAGGCTCCTTACCTTGTCCACAGGCTCGATGAGGAAGTCATTGAAGAGATACCACTGCTGGTGCGTGACCCCCTGGGAGTGAGAGAGAGGCCGGGATGGTCTGTAACCTTGGTCATGCGCAGTATTTATTAGGCAAACACAGCAGTCACCCAGGGGCCCGGGCACCATCCCCTCTGGAACACGGCCCCCTTCCTGAGACACTCATGGGAAAGAACCCAGCCAAGAGGGGGTTCCCCGGGGGGGCTGGGGTCCAAGTGGGCGGCAGCCTGGGAGAGAGGTGGGCTCGGTCTGCTCGCCAGCTCACCTCTTTCCTTTGGTGATACGTCTCCCCTACTTTGATGTGCCCCACCAGGCTGCCCCCGGTGCGGGAGTCCAGAATGTGGACAACGGTGGCCATCAGGTCGTACATGTACGTCGAGTCCTGGTCATCGGACGAGCTCAGCTGCAAGGAAGACCCCACCCCCGGCGGTTACATGAATCTGCTGAGAACTGGCTGACCAGGACACGGATGGACGCGGCTCAGGACACAGGAAGCCTGTGCGACGGGTCGAGGGAAATCACCTCGGCAGAGGCAGCTCCCACGGCCACGACACAAACCCGCAGAGCCTGGCAAAGCCAGAGCCACTCCCGACCGTGCCCAAGTCCTGCCATCAGCCAGTGGGGGCAGAGCGGTCCCCTGGCACCAGCAAAAGGTAACGCAGGCCTCCCCAGCTTTGCTCCCCAGCACGCAGGGACCCGCTTCGGTGAGCGAGTTCCATCTCCACTCCAGCCTCAACATTCCAGGCGCTCCAACCCCCTTGTGCCGGGGGGAGCCCGCTGGCTCCCCATACAAGCGTGGCCACGGTCAGCAGTTCCTTCTCTCTGCCCTTGACCTCGCTGAACGGACTTTCGACCCCGGCGGAGCCAGGGAACCCGTTACCTCATCACTTTCGTTCCAGCTGCAGACATCCAGCTCCTTGTTCTTGGTCAGTTTCATCCGGATGGAATGGGGAATCCAGATGTTCTTCAGCTCTTCGATGGAGGTGTATGAGTGCCCCGCCTCGGCGTTCCCCAGGTCCTTCCTGCCATGAAAGGACACAGGGAATTCCAGACCTTGAACACAGGAGGGAGGGGAGAGGCTCTGGGAGTTTCGGACACAGAGGGCCGGATCCCCAGCTGAGGTAAATCGGCGTGGTACCAGTGAAGTCCACAGAGCTGCGCTGATTTATACCAGCTGAGGATCCGGTCCTGACCTCTTGGGAGAGAGGCTAGATGGTGCCAATCGAAGATGGTCAAAGCAACGGAGGAGGGTGATCACCAGGAAGCCTACTCTGCAAGAGACGGGGGGCGTGGAGGAGGCAGCAGGAGCTCTGCCTCTGGGCCAAATTCACCCCTGGTGTAACTCCACTGATGCCAGAGGGTGACTTCAGGGGAGATGGAAAGCCACGGTCCCGATGCTAATGGTCAGAAAGGATTACGGGGCACTTTTCCCTCAGTGTCTGGCCAAAGTCCAGTGGAGGTGAATGTTAACAACATAGCGTTACACAGGGCTTAAGCCTGCAAACATTCTACTCCCACAATTTCCTTGGGCAGATTCCTCACTTTGTGCGTTTCCCATACTGTTGGGTGGTGCTGCTCAGTGCCGTTAAGCAGCTGCTGCATCCCACCCCAGAGGTGGCTGCATTTCCGTGTGCATTGTTTGTGGTTCAGTTTGTAAAGCACTTTGGGATGTTAGGTGCTGTAGACAGGCAAGATGAAACCACTGTCAAATGGGAAAACAGCACCAAGTTCTCCGAGGCCATGGGAAGGATCCAGATGGCAAAACTTCTAAGATGGACAAAAGCCAATTCGTGCTCCGGCAGCAAGTACCTACCATTCTCCAAGAGAGATCTCTTTGCTCTTGGGGATTTCAAGGCCTCCTTTCGTCATCACTGTTTTTTTAAAGGCGTACTGGCAACAAAATACAGAGCAAAAGCATCAGCGCAGGAGCTGGGAGAGATGCTTGTGAAATGAATGTGTAGCTGGTGACAGCTGACTTTCGGAAAAGGACAGAGCCCCCCAACATTAGTGGCACGGAGAAACAAAACATGGGAAATCATGCCAGACAGCCTCACGGCAGAGTAAAGAAGCATGGGAACCATTTTTGTAATTTGAACCGAACTGAGACACAGATAACGCTCAGAGGTTGATCGCCCACAAGCGGATCTTTCAAAGGTAACGAGGACAGGTTAGGAATAAGATTTATCGATCCTCGGAATGTTCACGTTGCTGAATAACGATCAAAGAAAATCCCTCTAAGGGTATGTCTGCCCGACAGCCACGGGAAGCGACGGCAGCTCGTGTTGACAGAGCCACAGCTACTCAGGCAACTAGTCCGCGGTGCTACTTTGCTAGCTGAAAGCTCCTGCAGTCACACCAGTGACCGCCCTGTGGGCGAACTGCCAGCAGAGCTGGGCACAGAGTGACCCGAGGCTGTCAAGAGAACAGACCGGCCTGCACTCAGCCAAACAACATTTCCCCTACCTCTGCCTGAGTCTTCCAGAAATCTGCCTCCTTGGAGCTGTTCACTTCGCAGTTAATGACTAAGACATCGGGCAAGCAGCGGATGTTCCGGGTTTGGACCTTTATTAGGACAGACAGAAAGAGGGCGGGTGGGTAAGGGGCATGGCCAGTGGCCCTGAAGGGAAGATGGGAACCAGACTAGTACTGCGGCCCTGTCTGTCAACTTCCTCTGCCCTCTAAGCTTCCTACTCCCTTGCAGGCGGGTCAGTATTAGCCGTGTTCGCAGAGATGGAAACAGGCACGGAGCAGGGAAGTGACTTGCCCGAGGGCTGCAGTGCCAGGCTCAGAACTCAGCTCCCGGTCTAGCCGCTCCGGACTGCTCCCATCTAGTTCTCTGCACTGTCCAGTCAGAGACAGGGCTTCCCCTGCTTCCCTTGGGAGATGATCGCCCAGGCTAATGGAGCAGGGACTTTCGCCAGCTCCACCCCTGCCCAGCCGACGCCCGCAATGAAGGGGATACGCAGGCAGCGAGCGGCCATCTCCCAAACTCACCGTGGGCTGGTACTTCTCACAGTTCTCACACCAGGCCTGGGTGTTCTGCTCCAGACAGATGCTCCTCTTTAAGATCTGGGCAAACTCATAATCTTTGGTTTTATCTGAGGGCAGATGTGAGGGGAGGGGGGAACAATTTCATTTCATCAAAACAGGAATCCCCAGAGTCCAGCTGTAAATTCGAGCCGCCAGACTCCGACAGCCATCTGCTAAAGGTGTGGCCCACCACGATGGGGGTTAAAAGTCCCCCTCGGTTTCCTGAACCCAAGGAAGATTGAGCCAGCGTCAGCTGCGCCCTGGTTTACAAGGCGCAAGGTAGCCGCCATCCCCTCCTCGCCCCGCTCCCCCCAGCCCTCTCTGCGCCCCCCGCGCTTACCGTTGCTCTCAGGGTAGGAGAGGGTGAAGAGCAGCGTGGAGGAGACTCGCACAGTCTCCTTGCCACAGCGGCACATGCTGCAGTTCTCCACCTCGCAGCTGAAGAGCTGCCCGATGACCGAGTCCCCCGAAGACCCAAAGCTGCCGGAGCAAACGAAGCACGTCCGGGTCAGCAGGGGTGGGGCTGATAACGCGGGAGCCTTTCACGGCCTGGCAGGGCGAGAGCGCGGCACTAGGCCCCCACGCGCCCTTCCCGGCCTGGGCACTTGAAGGTGGCAGCTGCCGACAGGATCCTGGGAACCCCAAAGGAGTGGGAGCAGGTATGGAGCTGACTCAGTGGTAGCTCTCGGTGGTGCCACTGCCAGTCACCCCCCTGGGCAGGGGTGACAAACAGGGCAGGGGTTAGTGAACAGGCTGGGTCAGACCCCTGGTGGCGTGGGCCCATCTCCGGCTCTGTGCCCGGGATCAGACCAGCACGGGCTGTGGGAGAGCCAGCACCGTGCCCAGCTCCCGCAGACAGCTCCCACTCCTAGCCCAGCAAGCAGCGGGTGCCGGGGGGAGGGGTCACCTGCTGCCGACACCCCGATAGGCCTGCGGTCCCTCCTGCTCCTGGGTCTCCTGGTGAAGCTGAGTCAGGATGAAGCGGTTCCAGCTCTGGATCAGCCGGCCCAGGTTCACTTTGCCCGTGGCCTCATCGGAGTCGGCCAGGATCAGCCCCAGGGCGGACGCCTCTGGGATGGTGCGGAAGGCACGCAGGAAGTTGCTTCCCTGGGGGAGGGGAAGGATTGGAGCATTGGAGCGGGGGGGACCAGAGAAATGGCATTACCCAAATTCCGTGTGGTGCCAAGTGCCCCCCCCCCCGCCCCCTCGGATCCCTGGGGATCTCATCTGCCAGCAAAGCGAGATGCTGCCGGCGGCTTCGCCTGAGTCCCTGCCCTCAAGGCAGGGCGGTGCAGCCCCAAGTCAGACTTCCAAGACCCTGTTCAAGAAGCACCCTCCCCTTCCCCAACAGCCCTGGTGCTTGGCAACTGCGCCCCACGTACCTGGCACGGGTCCCCCCGGGACAAGTCCAGCATGTGGAAGAGAAAGCCCAGTTCACAGCCCAGGCAGAACTCCTTCTGGCACAGGTGGTTCTGGACCAGGCAGCGGACGGGCTCCAGGAAATACAGCACCTGGGGAGGCGGCGGCAGGGCAAGTGAGTGGGGTGCGCTGGAAGGCCGCAGCAAGCCCTGGCAGGGGAGAGGCTGGGTGCCGGGCTCACCTGGATCATGCAGTTGCAGTAGGCGTTGGGAATGTGGGGCTCCAGGCCAGCAAACAGGGTCTTGTTGTAATGTTTGAAGTCAAAGTCCTCCAGGCCCAGCTTAGAGTACTTGATTGTGACCTGGACAGAGGAGAAAATCCTCAGAAACGAGGGAAAACCTTGGCCCTGAGCTGGTCAATTGCACCAACACACAATCGCCTGTACAAGCACTTGTGTGTGGGAGAGCCCTCAGTGAATACACAAGCGTTGACACGAGCACACCCCAATACACGAGCACTCGCAATCAGAAGCGATGCTAATACATCACTAGTCAGACCCGCGGGGTGGTCAGTGCGAACCGCCCCCGGGCACTCGGCACCGCTCAGGATCAAACCACGAGTGAGAAATGCTGGCTCCAGCCCACTCTTTTACCCTCCTGTCTGGAGTGGACCCGCTTTCTGTATAGGCACCTGGGACATCAAGGGATCTTGGGGGCGGGGGGGGACGGGGAGCATGGGCTGGAGGCTGCCTCTCCAGGTTGTTCCCACATGACCCTTGGGGCACTAGCTCTGCTCTACCCTAACCTGGCTGATCCTTCCTGTGACAGCTCATTACAGCTTCACCTGGCCCCTCCGCTCCCTCGGAGCCCCAAGCCCCGCTGGCAGACGTTACGAGTCAGACCTTCCTGTATTTCTTCGCCACCATGTAGAGGTGAGGTTCCTCTTCCCGGCCGATTGGGGATTCGGGGACCTGGCTGAAACTGTCGAACTCGTTGTCCAGCTCTTTCAGCCGATACGGGATCTGAGGGAGGCAGGAAGGAAAAGGGACAGAGCAGCTTAATGCTGAGGCCGAGTGTGTCCGGAGCAAGCAACCACCAACACAAACAATGCATGGCCTTGCCCAGCCCCCCCAGCTGGGTCTGGGGCCCAGATCAACCAGGAATAAAGCAAAAAAGGGAAAGGACACGTCCCTTCACCTCTGCCAAAGCTCCTCCTTCCTCCTCTTATTCGTTACAACGCTTGGTGCTTTTTTAAATGGTTATGGAACTGCTGGTGCAAACAACACAGATCCGTGGTCTGCCAAGGGTTGGTTTAGGGCAGTGGTCCCCAACGCGATGTTCGCCGGGGCATCTATCTGCACCCGCGTACCGGCCGGTGGACAAGCATCCGCCGAAATGCCACCGAAAAGCGGCAACGTCAAGAGGCGTCGCCGCCAAAATGCCGCCGAAAATCAGCGGCATTTCGGCAGCGAAGTCGCTTCTCGGCGGCATTTCGGCGGCTGCTTGTCCGCCGGCCACAGTCCTCGGTGGCTCGTCGTCCGGCGTCTGCCAGACAAAAAAGGTTGAGGACCCCTGGTTTAGGGGAACCCCTGGCACTGGGGTCCTCAGACCTTTTCATAGTATGGAGCAAATAATAACTGAGCCCCAAACTGCCCCTGGGTATTCTCTCCTCCCCCCTTAGAGGCCAGCTCACCCTGTTACATTGCAGAAGAAAACCATCATGTACCAAGAAAAAAGAACAGGAGTACTTGTGGCACCTTAGAGACTAACAAACGTATTTGAGCATAAGCTTTCGTGGGCTGTGCCCAAATAAATTTGTTTGTCTCTAAGGTGCCACAAGGACTCCTGTTCTTCTTGCGGATACAGACTAACACGGCTGCTACTCAGAAACCATCATGTACCAGTCACCGATGTTACGGCCAGAAAGGACCTTAGATCACCTCGTCAGAGCCCCTGTAGAGCCCAGGATGCAGCACTTCGCCCAGCATCGAGCCCAGAAACTTGTTTCAAATCCCATTCCACATTAACACCTCACCCGCCACTGAAACGCAGCCCCCTCTGGGGTGAAACACAGCAGCCGTTCAAACAACGCTCAGCAACATGACACGAGTTCTGTTGCTGTCAGCTGGGCACGTCCCCACGGAGGTCTCCCAAGCTGGCAGAGAGAGGCACAGTACTTCACCCGCACCCACGCGTCCGCACACCTGGTTCCGGAGCTTGGTCCTTGGGTTTGGCGCGTAGCCGATGAAGCCCACTTTCTTCATGGTGCGCAGGATCTCGGGGTCTACAGGCGGGGCCCGCCTACAAAATACAGCACAACTCAAAGACCAGCCAGAGGTTGACAGCCCTGGTCACTCGCGTCCTGGATTTGCTCACAGAACCGAGAAAGCAGCTGCACGAACTTCTACCCCAGACACTGGCTCCCACCTCCCCAGCCAAAGTGATGACAGGACTGTTCCCTGGAAGGCATTCTATGGCCGAGGCCAGCCAGGGGGCTAACAGGTAAGGGTTTGTGCCCTGGCGAATCGCCACCAGACCGCCAAGTGGAGCATGGCGTTTCACTTACTGCAGCTGCCTCTGGGGTGGAACTCAGCAGCTGACTGCACAGCCATTTAGGACAGGGCCAAAGGAGAATACTAAAGCCGGTCAACTGGGGAAGGGGATATTTAGATACACAGAATGTAATTACCTAAATTGGAATTTGACCAGGAAGCCGAGGGCAACACCCAGATTCTTGAGGAAGTGCCGTGGGATTTCCCATGACCACAAGCAACCAGGACCTCAGAATTACAACTCCTCAGCGCAGAAGGCTGGGGCACTGGTCCGGTACTGACTCCGGAGGGAATGTCTCCTGTTGGATCGTCAGTACCACTTCCTGAAGCACCCTACTCTTTCCCCTTCAGTACCTGACCCGGCCCAATGCTGCCTGGCTCAGGAGAGCTAAAGGGAACCAAGTCTGAGGTGGCAGGGCTACCGTCCAGGGGAGCTCTGTGCTGTATGGTTCACAGGTTAGTTACATGCTCTTTGCAAGAGCCCCGGTGAGTTACCTGGGCGCAGGGGCAGAGTTGGCAGCAGGCCAGTCTGACAGCAGCGTCTCGCTGGTCAGCGGCACGGGGATCAGAGAAAGGGGCATGAGGTCCTGGTTCCAGTCCAGGTGAGGCAGGGTGTCTACCATGCAGGGCAGGGCAAAGTCGGTCTCCCGGGAGTAGGCATTGAAGGTGACCTCGGGCGAGTCAGCCCAGAGGTGGACGCAGCCCTCCGAGTCACCGAACACCATGGCCTGCTTGCTGGCTGACACGTCAAAGGTCATGATCAGCTGCCCCACCGTGTTGACGTGGAAGATGTCAGCGGGGTTGGCAAGGCCCGTGGGCTCGCAGAACTGGCACTGCCCTGATGGGAAGAGCAGAGAGGCTTCAGGGAGGGAGTCGGGCCACAGCGCAGAACTCCCAGCAAACCTCACACCAATAAGGCCCCACACCGGCTTCCATCCGGAGATCCAGACCAGACACACAAAGACCCCTTCCCGGAGCACTGCAAGACACTCCGCTGAGCTGCCACACAAGGGCTGAGTCAGACCTTGCTGGATTCAAACCTGTGGTTTCACAGGATCCGGACTAAACCCGAGAGCTAGGGAGCCCAAGGCGAACCGCCTACCTGTCTGGGAGATGATGGCCAGCCGGGAGGTGTAGGTGGGGATGAACTTGAGGAAGAGGGGGTCAACGTGGACCTGCAGCGGGGTGATAGCCCGCATCATGCGCAGGTCATACACCTTCAGGAAGCGGTCGCAGGCCAGGCCGTTCATGCGGCTGGAGAAGCCGCACGTCACCAGCAGGTTGCCGTGGACGTCGAAATCCGACAGGCTGCCCGAGTAGGCGTCGAACTCGTGCTCCGCCGCGAAGGTGCGCAGATCCCGCAGGGACACCTGGGGGTGGTACCAAGGAAGCACCGGTAACAGGAACAGAGGCAGGGGAAGATCACAGGGGGACAAATAGGAGAGGGAGGAAGGAAGGGCTAGTGGTTAGAGCAATAGCATAGGACTTGGGAGACTGGGGTTAGAGTTCCTTGATCCACCCCAGACTTCTTGGGCTTGTGTAACCATGGGCAAGTCCCTTAGCCTCTCTGTGTCCATCTGCACCACAGGGAGCAGGGCCTATCTCATAGAACTGGAAGGGACCCCAAAAGGTCATCGAGTCCAGCCCCCTGCCTTCACTAGCAGAACCAAGTACTGATTTTGCCCCAGATCCATAAGTGGCCCCTCAAGGATTGAACTCACAACCCTGGGTTTAGCAGGCCAATGCTCAAACCCCTGAGCTATCCCTGGCCCTGTGAGGACATTACAGCGATGGGGGCAGATCAGCACCCAAGACAAACTGAATACATGGGAACGTCCATGATTGTCTGGTGCAGGAGCAGGGCTCGGACTCAACATCTCAGCCCTCTCTCCACCATCAGCTGCTGCCCCCCACCAGAGGTGGCTGGAAGGCCACTGTGTGAAGTGCTTTGGTGCCCTTTGGGGGGAGCAGTGCCAGAGAAACACTCACTCCTCATGAGCTGCCAGCCTAGGCAGGTGTACGGCCCTGAGCAGCTGAGAGGAGACAGCGCTTTGTTATGCCAGAGCTGGACACGCAGCCCTAAAAGGGAACTCCTGGGTCAGCGAGTCCGGCCCTCCTATGGCAGGCAGCCCCGTTCTATCATCCTGTCCACAGACGGCTCGAGCGCCTACGTCAGAGCCCCGGGAGAGGACTCGACAGGCAGGAGCAGGGCTGAGGGTACCTTCCCTGTCGTGTGTCCGCAGAAGAAGAAGCGGTTGGACTGCCTCAGGATGGTGACGCCGGGCACCTCCACGGTGTACTGGAAAGGAAAGGGTGAAGAGAGGAGAAGATACTCGCCCGCAGTGGAGACGGCAGCCAGCCTCCGGGGCTGTGAACTGGCAAACGTGTGTCTGACAGCACAGAAACCAGAGCCTCGTCCCAGCCCAGGGGGAAGGCAGCGGGAACTAGTGGTTAAAGCTGGGGACAGGGCTCCTAGGTTCTAGTCCTCCCTCTGTCACAGAGCCCTCTCTGTACCTCAGTTTCCCCTGCTGTTTAGTGGGGCTAGCACTCCTTCTTCATTAACCAGCCTGCACGCAGGGGTCAGGGATCTGCCGACAAAGGGTCGTTGAGGGGTTCTAGCCCAGCAGCAGTCTCTGCATTAGCAGGAGGCATGTGGAACCCCTCCCCGCTGCCTCTCTGGGACAAGCTGAATACATCAGAATAGGGGTCAGAGAGACCTCTCCCTGCTATACCCCCCCAAGGGGCGCCAGGCACCTGCCTCTGCCACCCTAGCCCATGGGAGGCCAAGGTGCTCAGTACCCCTCAGGATCAGGCCTGCAAACAGAGGCTGACCCAAGGCCGTTGGTACCTTCTGAGTCTCCTGGACGGTGTTGAGGTCGATCTCGATCACGTGGTTCTGGAGCCCCCCGATCAGCAGGGTGCTCCTGTCTGTCAGCAGCAGGCTGTGCACGTCCTCGCTCTCATCCATGCTGACGCAAAGGGAGAGAGAGCAAACGCTCATTCTCCTGCTCGGCTCGGGCCTCCCTCCCCTCCTCAGACACACTCTGCTTCGCGCACCTCCCCCCAGCAGGCCCCCCCCAGCACAGACTCGATCCGAGTCGGTTCGGCTCCGGATCGGGTCAGTGTTGATATGGGAGCTTTTCCCCTTCCCCTGTGCGAAGGGAGCTGCAGGAGTTCCTAGGTGCCCATGTCACATCACCGTTAGCAGCCTCCTCGTGTAGGCCAAGGACTGAATGGGGCTCCCTCCTCGGCCTAGGGAAGATCCCCACAGTGCCAGCGTGAGGCTTTCCTTCTCTGTCAGCACAGCCAGGCTGTCGCCCTGCGGAGGAAACTCACAGGTAGTCGAAGATGATCAGGCCTCCCCGGGACATGTACTTGAGGTTCGTCTTGGTGAGGAAGAGCACGCCGTTCTCCAGGCTCTGGATCTGACGGATGTCGTCGCTGGTGCTCACCTGGAAGGAGGAATAGCGCTCCAGGGCCGGGCCGAAGAACGAGGTGGCGTGACCCTGAAATGAAGTGGAGAGGAAAGGCCGGCCTGGGGTGGACTCTTCAACACGCTCCATCAGCCTCGCGCTAACACAATGCAGTTTGACGCCACCGATTCATAGAGTCCAAAGCAAGACGGGCCCACTGTGACCAGCGAGTCTGAGCTCCCGGCTAGCACAGGCCACAGGACTGCCCTGAACCAATTCCTCTCTGAACCAGAGCACACGTTTTAGAACAACATCCAACCCGGATTTCAAAATTGCCAGGGATGGAGACTCCATCACGACCCTTGGTGAATTGGTCCAGTGGATAGTTACCCTCCCTGTTCAGAATGTGTGCATTCCTGTCTAGCTGCAGCTTCCAGACGCTGGCTTGCCTTAGACCACTGTCTGCCCGCCTGAAGAGCCCATCATCAAATATTTTTTCCCCACCTAGGTACTTACAGACTGTGATCGAGTCACCCCTTTACACAATGCACCCGACCCTCAGCCGCTGCAGCGGCAGGGACGTTACAATGAGAAAGTGGGCAGAGGACGTGTGAACTGTGGGTACCGGAGGGGTGCCAGGGAAAGGGAAAAGGAGTGGAACTCTCTGGTAGAAGGGTGCGTACAAGGATGGGCACTCAGCCACATTCTAATTAAAGGGGATGAAGAATGGGTGAGGCAGGTGGACCAGCCCAGACTGCTGCTGCCACACTGGGGAAATGTCACCGTCCTCGAGAGGAGGCTGGCTGGAGTCAGCAGGGCCGAGGGAACGACTGGGGGATGGCACGCAGATAAGGCCAAGGCTATAAATCAGATATTTAAATGACATGGGGCACCACAGGAAGTCAGACGAGATGACGGAACGGGGCTGAGGGACAGAGGGAGGATAAAATGGTCTGTTGCAGGACCGCAGGGAGGTGGGATGGACCAATGCTGTGTCATGGTACGGCAGGGAGGAAGGGCTACCAGACTAGACGGAGCACTGGTCTATTCTTGTGCAAAGATTCTTACGATGGGGTGGCCTGCACTAGCAGGGGACTGGATTCAATGAGGTCCCTTCTGGTCCTACGTCCCACGTTCTACTCCAGTATCCAGAGAGGGAGTCTCATCTGTCTCACTAGTTCATTCACTCACCGCGCGCCAAATGTAGGGAGAAAAGATTAGCCCCTCTGCTTTGTGTCTCACACCCTTGCCTTTATCCCCAAATCCCAAAAGAATACTTCAGTCATTTCCCGCATTGGAAAATGGCTCAAGACAAAAACCTTACAGCCCATAAAATCAGAGCAGACAAGTGACTAATCCAAACCACTGTAACCCCTTTCCCCAAGGCTGCTCTGCCACAGGGAACCCCAAGCGCCACCTACCCCGTGGTTCCCCACCCAGAGCATCTCTTCGTGCAGATCGAAATGGGAGACGGAGACGGGTACCCCCACCTCGGAGACCACGGTGTGCAGCTCCGAGTACATGCCCTCCATGATGTGCACCGACTCTGGCACCGGGATGCCGTCCAACGGCACTCCCTCCGGATCCAGCTCCACATTCTGCAGCAGGGCGGGGTTGAGGTGAGGGTCCAAGACTGGATCCAGGGCCGGGTGGAGAGCGGGCGCATACTCCGCAAGGGCAGGGTCGAGACCTTCAAAATTCATGGTGAAACTGGATGTCTCCCTTTAAAACAACGGGCAAATTAGAAACACGAAGGCCCCTGTGTGCTTAGCAACGAATATCTACCCCTGAGGGCATTCTGCGCCAAAAAATTAAAAATTCTGCGCCAAAAAATTAAAAATTCTGCGCCCAATATTTTAAGATTCTGCAAACTTCTGCCAATTTTGTCAAATAAATGTGGAGGCTCCAGCATGGCCTTGGGGAGCACAGGCGACTGGCTGCACAGGGATGGGAGATCACCCTGCAGCTCCTCCCCGCCCCCAGGACATGGACTCAGCGGTAAGGCTGCACCCAACCCTGATACAGTGCAAGGACTAGGCCTGCCCCAGAAACACCCCAGGGCCCTGCCCCTCCGTGCCAGGTGCGCCAGGTGTGGGTGGGCAGGCAGGCTCAGCAAAGCACGATCCAAGTGTGGAGGGGCGTAGTGTTGGGCGAGGATCCAGGTGTGGGTTGAGAGGGTTCTGTGTGGGGCAATCTGGGTGCAAGGGTAATGGGACTCTGCAGGGAGGGTCCAGGTGAAGCTGGCTGGGGCTCAGCAGGGGGTGGGGTCTGGGTGTGTGGGGGATAGAGCTCGGCAGGGGGGTCTGGGTGTGGGGAGCTCAGTGAGGGGTCCAGATGCTGGAGGAGTGGGGCTCAGTGGGTTGGGGATCCAGGTGCAGCTGGTTGGGGCTCAGTAGGGTGGGGATCCGGATGCGGGTGGCTCATCAGGGTGGTCCAGGTGCAGGGAGAGTGGAGCTCATCCGGGGGGGGTTCTGGGTGCGAGGGGGCTGAGGCTCAGCGGGAGGTTCTGGGTATGAGGGGGTCTGGATGCACGGGGATTGGATGGATGGGGGAGCAACTCCCTGTACAGAGATCCTTCCCCCTGCAGCTCAGGAGCGATGGGTGCAGGAAGCATGGGGGAGGGTGGAGTTTGCAGCGTTTCCTACAGCCGGGGGAGAAATCTGGGGATGGGTCTGACACGGCTCCGGATGCCGTGCAGGAGAAGAGGAAGTGCCATCTTCCCCAGCCCAGCCGGGACTAGCAGCTGAGCCCAGTGCACGGTAAGAGCCACCAGCCGGGCCTTCCCCAGTCCTGCCCCCTGCCTCACAGTGATGTACCTCTCTGCCGGCTGCCCTGGGCACCTAAAACATACTGCTGGGGAGGATCGCATGGCCGCTCTTTTGGCTTCCCTGTGCTTTCCCATCAGAAAGTCATTTTTCTGCAGGAAAGCAAAGAAACCTGCGGGGGACATAAATTCTGCGCCTGTGCAGTGGCGCAGAATCCCCCCAGGAATAAATATAGCATTATGGGCATTAGATCAGAAAAGGCCTATGAGAGCTCTAGAAAGGGTAGGTATTTAGCTCACCTCTAATATGAAATCTATGAGCTACGGATGATGACACGTCCCTTAGCAAGGGGTTCTTTGCCCTTCTGTCAGTAAGCACCCAGAGTGCTCTGGGGAAGGTGTATTCAGTTCTGCGCTGAGATGGAGGAGAGGCAGCTAGGCCCTTAGCACAATCAAGGGTAACCTGAACTTCTGTTGGGCCCGTTCCACCCCAGCCATGACTCCTCCTCCCCACCATATCCCCTCCCTCCTCTGGCCTAAATCCACTCTACAATGGCCCCTGGACTCAGCACTGCTGCAGAGATCGTGCCAAGGTTGGTTTGTGCCTGGCACAGGGGCTGTCCGTGCCAGGGGTATCGCCAAGATGCCTTTGTCCCAGTGGGCCACAGCACAATACTGAATCTGGCTCTTTGACAGACACCAGAGGACCTCGCTTAGACGTTGGCAGACCTTGTAACAATAACAAGTTGCTGCATTGAACTCAGAACAGCCCAGTGACTACAACAGAGGAGCTGGAGTCAGTTGGGAAAGGCTGGACAGCAGACGTGGGGAGCGACTGCTTCCTGACCCTGGAGAGGGAGTGGATCAGACCCTGAAGCATGTGACCTGATTCCCCTGACTGGAGCACAAGCAGCTGGCAATGCTGCTCCAGCCACACGCACAAGCCTCTTCTGCAAAGGTGCATTTGGTTCCCAGGCCTCGTCAGTACTTGGTCCCTCTGCTGAGGCTGGCGGCGAGGATGCAGGGTAATTATAACATGGCCACCTGCCTGCTGAGAACCAACCCCACGCTGCCCATTCCATGTCAGCTCCCCTACCCTTCCTCAACAGGCCACAGACCTGCCAGGCTCAACCCTACCTTTGGACGCTGAAAGGGGCTTATAACCCAGTCCTGAAATCTCAGTTACAAATGTGGCGGTGGAGAAGAGTGATTCTTACCCAGAAGTCTCTGCTCATTTACCCAGAATCCTGCTTCTGCAGCCAAGTTACCCACAACCCTCTGCTTGGGAGCTGCATTACCCAGAATCCTCTGCTCTGCGGCCAAGTAACCCACAACCCTCTACCTGAGGGCTACATTACCCAGAATCCTCTGCTCTGCAACCAAGTTACCCACAAACCTTGGCTCAGTGGGGTACATTACCCAGAATCCTCTGCTCCATGGCTAAGATACCTACAACCCTCTGTCTGGGGGGTACGTTACCCAGAATCCTCTGCGGCCAAGTTACCTGCAACCCTCTGCCTGGGGGGTACATTACCCAGAATCCTCTGCTCTGCGGCCAAGTTACCCACAACCCTCTGCCTGGGAGCTGCATTACCCAGAATCCTCTGCGGCCAAGTTCCCCACAGCCCTCTACCGGGGGGGGGGGCCGCTGGGAGGATGTTACCCAGAATCCTCTGCCCGGGGGGGGGGTTGTTACCCAGAATCCTCTGCTCTGCGGTGGCGGGTAAATGACCCCGGTTCGCTCTCTCCCTCAGCAGCCGCCGCCACCGGTCGCTGCGCCCCCCGCCCGGGCCGGAGCCGCGTCCCATCCCCCCACCGCCGCCGCCGCCATGGCAACTTCCAGCCCCTCTGGCTCCGCCCGCTCAACCACTCCTCAGGCGAAGGGTTTCCCCCGCCTGGCAGGCGCCGCTACCAATGAGAGGGCACGCTCAGGGGCGAGGGCCAATCAGAGAGAGGCGGAGGCGGGAATAGCAGGTTCGAGCAGCCCGTGCAAGCTTGGTAGAGAGAACAGGACGGAAAGGCGGAGGGGACAGAAAGAGGCGAGCCCCTCGATTTACGGCTGCGAGTCTGATAAGACTTAAAGGGCCAACAGCACCGAGAATTTCTTAAAGGGCCAGCATCACCCTCATCCCCAGGGCCCTCCCCAGCTCTCCTACGCCCCAGTATCTTTCCATTTCTATATCTTTTCCAGGATAGTGGCATTTAACTATATATAACACCCCCCCCCAAACAAAAACGTCCCTGGAAGGCGAGATGGGGGAGCTCCAGTGAGAATGAAACCCACAGCAAGCAAGTCCATAAGACAGCATCTCATGGGGACATCCTTACTGCCAAAATCCAGGCTGGAAGCCCTCCGTGACATGAGTTTGGTGGGTCTCAGTCATGTCCCGCTAACAATTACCCACCGTGCAATTAACACCCATGAGCCCTCCAGCCTTCCTCCCAGCAAAGTTGTCAGTGGATGAATGGACCATGAATGCCAAACTTGCCCTCTAGAGGTTGCCTCTCCAGGGCAGCCTTGAGGTACAGAGTGGGGCAGATTTCTCACCTGGTCCCTGGGACATAAGTCGCCCACATATGGTCCTGTGAAGGATATCTATCTATCTATCTATCTATCTATCTATCTATCTATCTATCCACATATACACCCATCAATCTATCCCCATACACCCCCTCTATCTATCTATCTATCTATCTATCTATCTATCTATCTATCTATCTATCTATCCCCATACACCC
>NC_048313.1:13674308-13675033 GCF_013100865.1 Trachemys scripta elegans
ATCTATCTATCCCCATACACACCCATCAATCTATCCCCATACACACCCATCAATCTATCTATCCCCATACACACCCATCATCTATCCTCTATCTATCTATCTTTCTATCTATCTATCCCCATACACACCTATCTATCTATCTATCCCCTACACACCCATCATCTGTCTGTCTATCTGTCTGTCTATCTATCTATCTATCTATCCCCATACACCCCCTCTATCTATCTATCTATCTATCTATCTATCTATCTATCTATCTATCTATCTATCTATCTATCTATCTATCTATCTATCTATCCCCTGTGACGGAGCAGGGAGCAGGGCAGATTTGACCTGGGAATGTTGCAGGGGGGTTGCAGTGGGGATGTGGGACTTCCCTTGAAGGAAGCTACCTGAGCTGTAACCTGAGCCAGGAACGGGGGTGGGGAGAATTAACACCTTCTGCCCGGGAGACTGAACAAAGGAGAGGAGCAGCGGGAGGAGTTGGGAGTTTAGTTTCGGTTGGGGCTGGGTGGTGCAACGCAGGGAACCCCAAGCTGGGGTCTAAGCTCCCTGAACCTCCCAGAGGGACCTAATTGAGGGGGTCTGGTCGTACCTACACGCTCTGCTTGAGACTGTGTTCCTGTCCTTAAATAAACCTTCTGCTTTACTGGCTGGCTGAGAGTCGCAGTGAATCTCGGGAAGAGGGGTGCAGGGCCCTAACTCCCCCACAATCCGCAACAACT
>NC_048313.1:13714993-13719809 GCF_013100865.1 Trachemys scripta elegans
CAGGAGGAGCAGAGAGGAGAAGGAGGGGATGGGGAAGGGGGAACAAGGAGGGGGTGGATGGGGAGGTGGGAGCGAGAAGGGGGGAGGTGGGGGAGGGGAGGGGGAGCAGGGAGGTGGGAGCGGAAGAGGGAAGGGGAGCAGAGAAGAAGGGAGGGGGAGCAGGGAGAGGAAGGAGGGGGGAGGTGGGAGCAGGAGGGAGAGAGAAGGGGGAGGTGGGGGAGCAGGGAGGTGGGAGAGGGAGGGGGAGCAGAGAGGAGAAGGAGGGGAGAGGGAAGGGGGAACAAGGAGGGGGTGGATGGGGAGGTGGGAGCAGGTGGGAGAGAGAAGGGGGAGGGGAGGGGGAGTAGGGAGGTGGGAGTGGAAGAGGGAAGGGGAGCAGAGAAGAGAAGAAGGGAGCGGGAGAGGGAGGGAGAGCAGGGAGAGGAAGGAGGGGGGAGGTGGGAGCAGGAGGGAGAGAGAAGGGGGGAGGTGAGGGAGCAGGTAGGTGGGAGTGGGAGAGGGAGGGGAGCAGAGAGGAGAAGGAGGCGGAGGGGGAAGGGGGAACAGGGAGGGGGTGGATGGGGAGGTGGGAGCGGGAGGGAGAGAAGGGTGGAGGGGGAAGGAGGAGGAGCAGGAAGGGGGGGAGCAGGGACACCCATAGCCCATGCACTGCACCGCACCGGGCCCAGGCACTGAACCAAGGGGATGGGACCTTCCACCGCTTGCCTGGAGCCAGAGTTCACCTGCACACAGGCGGGGGGACCTGGCAGGCAGCTGCTTTCAAGCCCTGCCCTTGTGCACCTAGCGCTGGTCACCTGTGGATCTCAAAGCACTTGACAAATGGGCCCAAGTTAGGACCAGAACCCAGGAGGCCTGGCTCCCACAGCCCCTGCTTTCCTGCTGCGCTCACTCCCAGCCCGGAGCCGGGCACAGAACCCAGGAGTCCTGGCTCCCACAGCCCCTGCTTTCCTACTGCGCTCACTCCCAGCCCGGAGCCGGGCACAGAACCCAGGAGTCCTGGCTCCGACTGCCCCGCAGTAATGACTAGCCTGCACTTTCCTGGCTGGTAACAAAACCCTGCGAATGCTGAGCTCCATTAGCCAGGACAAGGCCGGGCTGGGCAGGCCGCAGGAAGCGATTTGACCCCAGGATCATCCATGACTCAAGTTGCAGTGCGGGAGGCCTAGGCTGGAAATTAGGAAAAACTTTTTCACTAGGAGGGTGGTGAAGCACTGGAATGGGTTCCCTAGGGAGGTGGGGGAATCTCCTTCCTTAGAGGTTTTTAAGGCCCGGCTTGACAAAGCCCTGGCTGGGATGGTTTAGTTGGGGTTGGTCCTGCTTTGAGCAGGGGGTTGGACTAGATACCTCCTGAGTCTATGATTCTGGGAGAAATTTGGCCGGCCGGCCCCTTTGAGACCTGCTGATCTTTAGACTCGACTCGTGGCAGCTGGCTGCCCTGGGTCAGGCTAACCCTGGCGGGAGATCAGATGCCCATTATCGATTTCAAGCACAGGTACTCATGCTGAGTTGGCAAGTGGCGGGCAGGGTCCTTCCCTCCTCCCCAGAGCACCCCGCAGGGGGCTGGAAATTGGCCAGAGCAACTCCAGCCCCCGTGCCCACTGCGGCTGAGAGAGCTGGCCACCGGGGCCTGGGCTGAGACCCACCAAACTCTTTGCACGTGGAGGCCCCAGCTCCCCTCCTCGGCGCCCCCCTAGCCGCTCCCATCATGGACACCAGCACTGGGCTCAAAGAATGGGCAGCGCCCTGCTTTATTCACACCCAGACCGATGGCGGCACGAAGAAGCCGGCTGTGGTGACGGGGCTGGAGGAGCTCGTGGGCAGGGGGTTGGACGGCTCCACCTGCCGGAAGTAGCTAATCAGCGACCGCACCCCCACTTTGACGGCCGGCTTCAGCCCCACGGCTATGCCAACGCCCAAGTTGCCCCCTGCCGTGCCCAAGAGCCCCAGGAGGGCGTCGTAGCTCAGGTCCAGGGCCGCCTCGATGCCCCGCTCCTTGGCCAGCTCCGTGCAGTTCTGGAAGGCGTAGTAGATGCTGGTGCCCACGTTGTAGTAAGTGCTGACCACGGGCACCCACTCCAGTATGCCATGCACCTTCCGCTCCCGCGCGCTGCTGCAGGCCTCCGGGCTCCCGCGCCGCTTCCTCCCTGCCCCGCGGCACCGGTGGAGCCAGGCCTGGACCCCGCGGCCCGGCAGGGCGTAGGCGCCGGGCTGTCCGATCACTGAGAAGGAGGTGGTCCCGTTGGAGGTCACGCCGGCACAGGCAGAGCCCAGCCCGTGGCAGGCCATGGCGGCGTCTGGGAAGGTGGTGTGGGTGCTGGCCACCGGGCCCAGCAGCAGGGAGCTGTCGATCTGGGCCAGGCCCGAGCATCGCCGGGGGCCCACCCCTGCCAGCTGATCCACATTGAAGAGCAGGGCGGTCCTGCCTCTCTTGCCCTGGCTGGGGCTTCCCGGGCGTCCTGCTATCCCCAGCAGCAGCGCGTTGGCATCATCCATCCCCACCGCCCCGTAGAGCCGCAGCACCAGCCCCTCGGCCTGGCGGGGGCAGCCAGCCCCTTGGAGGGAGAGGGCTAAGGCCGCGCTGGCGAGGGTCTGGGGCAGCGGCGGGAGCTGGGAGAAACCCTCCAGGGCCTCGGGCAGCAAGTCCTGGCAGGAGACCCCCACCCCTGGGAGCCCCGGCTGGGGAAGCCGCCCCAGGAGGGAGTCGAGGAACACCCTGGCAGCGGCCTGATGGGAGCTGGGCATGTCGGGAGAAGTGGGGAGGGGGGCGACTTCCATCCCTGGGGGCTTGACGGTCCCAGCGGCGCCTCCCGGTGGGACTGTGGGGGGCAGCCGGTGCCCATGTAGCTCATGGCACAGCAGGAGGAGGCAGAAGTGGAGAAGTGGGTGGTGCATGGTGGGCCGGTCCTTCGGGGGCGCAGCACAGACCCTGCTGAAGAGGACACGTCACAGACAAGAATCCGGAGCCCCTCCCCGCAGCAGGGGACCCTCCGGCAGGGGACGCCAGCTACTGGCACAACCGGGCTCGAGCGACCAGCCTTTGGCCTCTGGAGTCCAGGGTTCAAATGCACGGTGCCTGGCTGGGAGAGGAGACTGGGGGTCGGGGTGACTGCAGAGCTGTGGGGCGCAGCGTAGTCTAGTGCACACAGCACTGGCCTGGAACTTGGGCCCCTGGGAGCCGAGCATGGGGGGGGGGGGCAGGTTCCCCAGCCACATGGGTCCACACAGCTCAGTGCGTCTGATTGACACAGGCAACTTCCACTCCTACCCCACCATGGGCAAATGGGGCATCCCCCCAGCCCAGTGGCACCGATTTGCACGCCCATAGCAGTTCCCCCCGCCCCCCCCCCCAATGACAGAGCTGCCCCCCGTCGGTCCCTGCTGGGGTTCGGAGACCAACCCTGGTGCGAAGGCCTCGTGTAAACGTGCAGCGCCCCCGGGCAGCGAGAGCATTGGGGACAAACCCCCGAGGCAGGGGGGTTACGGCCTCCGCTCACCTGGCCACAGACGAGATCAGGAGCTCCTGGGCACGAGGGATGGCAGGATGCCTGGCCCAGAGCCTGCCTGTCCCTTTTATAGCCCGCCTGGGGGAGGCCCCCAGGCCAGGTGATCCCTTATCAGGCAGCTGATTGCAACAGCCTCGGCCCTCAGGTCCCTGCTCCCCCCTCCCAGGGACCGGTGCGAGAGCCTTCCCCTCTGCAGCCCTCACATGCTTGGTCTCTGCAGCAGGGCCTCGGCGGGGGCTGGCCCCTGGAGATCCCTGGTAGGGCGTCCGCTGGGCAGGCAAACACAGGGTAAGGCGGGCACCACAGGCACCAGGGAGCCAAGGCAGCGGCCCTGGGAGGGGAGGGCAGGAGGGGCCAAGGGATCTGGGTGAGGCCGGCACGGGCGTCGCCCCTGCCCTGGCTGGATTCAGGCCAGGGTCTCTGTTCATCGTGTTTGTGCAGCTGTTGATAAAAAAAGTCAACCCCCACCCCCCCCGCATTGTCACCAGGCTGGGCCAGGGCCCCTCCCAGCTGCAGGGGGAGAAACCAATCTAGGGCCCGGGGACACGCTAGGAAGGGGAGATCTGAGACGGGGTGAGAACAACAGGCCTCCACTCCCCTCCCGCACGTGGAGCCAGGAGTCCTGGCACACACACACGCTCCCCCTGCCCCAACCCCCCGGCCCCAGCAGCCCTGGCCTGCCCCCCACCACTGCAGCAGGGAGACAAGAGGGAAGGTTGAACGCGTTTTATTTTGGCCTTTGCCCATTCGTAATGCCACAGCAAACAAACCGGGGGGGGGGGGGGGGGGGTTTACCCCCGGGGGGGGCCAAACCAAAAAGGGGGGGGGGGGGGGGGGGATGTTAACTCCTGCTGGAAGTCAAACCACAAAGGGGGCTGGGGGATGAGGAATGGGAATGGGGGGGTGGGGAGCGAGGAGTTAATGCCCCTCCCTGGCTGGCTTGCCCCAGCTCTCCTGGGACAGAAGGACCCAGTGCCCACCCAGCAGGGCAAGGCCTATCCGGGGCCCAGCCGGGCCCTGGCGCAGAGGAGCTGGGCCCTGGCGGGGGTAGGGTAGCTCTAGCCCAGGGCCGGGGGTGGGACAGCCTAGGCCCCCTTTTGGATCAGCTGCCCCAGGGGAAGGGCCAAGGACGTCCCCTCCACACATGGGGGCGCAGCCCCCAGCCCACCAGGGAGCACACGGCCCTTTGCTTCCCTTGGGGACCACGACCTTTAACCCTGATGACACCAGCAGCTTGGGGGGGGGGGAAACCACATTGTGGGCAACAAACAAACCTTGGAACCCAGAACCCAATTCAAACCACATCACCCCCC
>NC_048313.1:13719820-13737733 GCF_013100865.1 Trachemys scripta elegans
GGGGGGGGGGGGGGGAGTGACCCCTCTGTGGGGGAATTACAAGCAAAAGGAACCAGGAAGGGGCAGGGGCTGGCTCCTCAGCCCCCCCCCCCCCCACATCTGTGCCCCCGACGGCCTGGCCCCAGCACTGCCCCCCTCCCCCCCGGCTGTGCGTGGCCGACAGGCAGCGGGTGGAGGGGAGTGTTTGAAGCAGCTGGTCACACCGAGAGCAGTCTGGAGGAGCCTTGGGGGGGGGGGGGGCAGGCCAAGGCGACGTGCGGGGGGGTCTGGCCAGGCCCCTTTAATCCTCCTCCTCCTCCTCGATTCGCAGGCGCTTCCTCCGGCGGGGGGGCCGTGTCCCCTCCCCGTCTGAGCTGGGGTCTGGCTGGGCTGGCGCTTCAGCTGAAAGGGAGAACAAACGAGGGACCTCAGGGCTGAGTCCCCCTCCCCCCTCCACCCCCCATTCCCCTCAGGCCGCCCCCCCTCCAGCTGAGCCCCACACTCAGCCTGTCAGCACTCCAGAGGCTACTCCCACCCCCCAGAGCAGGGGGCACCTGGGGCCCCACTTGGCTCTGCCCCAGGGATGTCCCCGGACAGCAGCTGCCACCAGTGCCCATCCCCTTTGTGGGTGTGGGTGTGGGTGTGGGTGGGGGGGGGGCGGCTCTTGCACCCAGGGCCAGGCAGGCTGCAGGGAGGGGCAGAGGGAGGCGCTCGGAGACCTCGGCTTTTGGGGTCCTCGTCGTCATCACTGTGGATCACACGGCTCCGCTTGGGGCCCAGTTGCGACTGGACAGGAAGGTCCCTGCAATGACAGGGGAAGGGATTAGGGGCAACCCCGGCACCCCCAACCCCCAGCTGCCCGCCCCAGCCCAGCCCCTTATGAACACTAGACCTCAACCCCCTGGATGGGACATCATTACCTGTTAGAGATGGGGAAACTGAGGCACAGAGGGGCAGGGACTTCCCAAGGCAGAAGGGAGTCAAAGGCAGGAGTCCTGGCTCCCAGTCCCACCTCGCTCCAACCCACCAGGCCCCAGTCCCCCTCTCAGAGCCAGGGACAGAACCCAGGAGTCCTGTGTGGGCACAGAGCCTGGGTGGGGTTACCATTCCTGACTCTCACCTCTCCAGATCAGACCCTGGGGACGCTGGTGGCTGCTCCAGGCCAGGTGTTTCCTCCTCTGAAATGGAACAAGAAAGTGAGAGCAGAGAGAGAGAGACTGTGTGTGTGTGCGCACGTGTGTGCGCGCAACACAACAGTTCCCCCACCCCATCTCACTGCTCAGCCTGTCCCCTGCCTCCTGGGGCAGCCTCCCAAGCCAACACCCACCCGTCGCTCACCTGGCATGGCTGGGACCCCTCTCTTCCTCCGGGCCAGCCGCAAGGTCTGCAGGGCCTGGGCTCTCTGCTCCGGGCCGGCGGCCGGCCCCCCCGGGGAGTCTTCCTCTCCCTCAGGCTCCTCCTGGGCGACGGAGGCAGCTGCGCGCCGGAGCTGTTCGGGGCTCAGCTTGGCCGGGATGCGCCAGAAGGATTCCTGCGGGGGGGGGCGGGGAGGGGCAGTGTTCGTGCCAGGCACAGCCTGACAGGGGCACTCACGTGGGGGGGGGGTGTCCCAGTGGAGCCCCCCCTGAAAACATCCTTTCCCCTCCGCCCCTGGGCACATACCAGCCACGCTCACAATGCAGAGAGAGAGAGAGAGAGAGAGAGAGTGTGTGTGTGTGTGTGTGAGACGAAGTGGGAATGTTCTCAATGTTTTCTCTGAATACTGTGTGGGTGCCTCAGTTTCCCCTATGCATTTCTTAAGTATCTTGGTGGTGGAATAAGGGTGTGTGATTGTTGCAGAGCCCTAGAGGGCCAGTGTGATGGTGTCTGCACAGAGAATGGCCGACGCCCTGTCTCCTGGCAACTGATGGCCTGGGCCCCTCCCCTGCAAGGGGCCAACTGAAGGTGTTGGAGAACAAAGGGATCAGGGGGCCTCCTGGCCCAGGAAAGAGACAAAGGCCAGAAGAGGGGCTGGCGAGTTTCAGTTTGGAGCTGGCTGGGGAAATGAAGGGGGCCCAGACGGTGCTCTGGCCTCCCAAGATGGACCTGTCTGAGGGTCCTGGTTTCTGGATCTACAAGCTTTGTTTGGACCGTGTTCCTGTCGTCTAATAACTCTTCTGTGTTACCGTCTGGCTGAGAGTCGCATCTGGCTGCGGAGTTGGGGGGCAGGGCCCTCTGGCTGCCCCAGGACCCCGCTGGTGCAGACTCGCTGCGGGAAGCGCACGGGGGGACGGAGATGCTGAATGCTCCAAGGTCAGACCCAGGAAGTCAAAGCTGTGGAAGCGTCTTGCCCTGGAGCCAGTCTGCTCCGAGAGAGGAGGCTCCCCAGAGTCCTGACTGGCTTGGTAGGGAGCAGTTCCCAAGCGTCCCCCAGGGACTCTGACGGGGGGTAATTACCTGCTCATTAGCTGGGGCCCGAACCCCGACCTTCCGCAGCAGCTTCTGGAACCCCTGGTTCTCCATGGCGTCCTCATTCTCCTCCAAGAGCGGCACCAAGGGCACGGGCTGGGCGGTGCCTGGGGACAGGGGGCACCGTGAGGATGAACCTGCCCCGCGCATGGGGGAGAGGGGGGTCGGGGCTACAGCCGGGGGATCCTTCGAAACCGGGAAATGCCAGGTGGGGGTGCTAGTGCCGGGGGACTCGGGGGGCTCACGTGGGCGCCGCGTAGGGGAGAGATGCACATGGATCCCCTCCCGATGCCCCTGGCTGACCCCAAGGAGCATCTCACCCCAGCCGGTATTGGGGTGCCCCCATTTGCCCCAGGAGGGAACAGATCCCATTCACGAGCCGTCTCCCTGGGACCTTCCCTGCGGCACTGCCGATGTCGGGAGCCCAGGGAGAAGCCGCCAGCATCTCCTGAGCGTGGCAGGGCCATGCCCGGCGCCAGCCACCCTCCCAGCACCGATCCTGCCCCCCCGGGTACTAACCATCTTCCTCCCGGTCCTCGGCCACTCGGTTCAGGCAGTTCTGAAGCCACAGCAAGGAGCCAGCCAGGCCTGCGGGCACAAGGGAGGGCAGAGGTGAGAGATGGCCCCAGGAACGCTCCGAGCTGGAGACTCACAAGCCAGGGATCCCAGCGGGCAGCGGGGCCAGGTCAGCCTTGGCCCAGAGCTCACGGGGGAGATGGAGCCGGGCTGAACGCGGATGGGGCCCCTTTAAGGAGCCGTGGGGCTGGGGGGGGCAGTGCGGGCACAGGCCTTAACCTGTGTGTGTCTGGGCCAAGGAGCAGAGGCAGCCGGCATTCGCTGCCCCTCATCTCACCCCCAACAGAGGCCCACGTGCCCCGCCCAACAGCTCCCCAGGCCAGTAGGAGGCGCTCATGGGTGCGCCGCCGCCACTGGGGGAGCCAGCGTGCTCCTCACCTCCCTGCCTCAGGCGGCGCGCCAGGCCCTGCACGTCCTGCTCCGGCGCCAGCTGGTTCTTGCTGCCCTGCTCCTGGCGCTCCTCTGTGCCCCCTTCCTCCCAGGCCTCCTCCTCCTCCTCCTCCTCGCTGTCGCTCTCCTCCTCTTCCCCCTCTGCAGAGTCCTCCTGGCCAGCCGCACCCCACGGGGATCTGTCCTCGCTCTGGAAGGGATGGGAGCGACAGTAAAGTCATAGGCCAAGGGCGGGGGGGGCCTGCCCAGGGTCCATTGGGGGGGGAAGGGGGGAGCGGGGTAAGAGAGGGTGCCCAGCCCAGACTCATAGCTGCATCTGATCATAAAGGGGGGGGGGGGGGGGGGGGTGGGGGGGGGGGGGGGGGGCCCCACTGGGAGCTAGGACTCCTGGGTTCTATCCCCAGCTCTGCCACGGACTCAACATGAGTCATGCCCCCCCCATGCCTCGGTTTCCCCATGCGTACAATTCGGGACAGGGCATGGCTGGGGGTGGATCAGGGTCTATAAAGTGCTTGGGGACCCTCCAGAGAAGCCGGCGAAGGCAACTGCACCCAAATGGGAAGGAATCCCCAGGGCGGGGGGGGGGGCCTTTCGAGCCCCCCCCCCCCATGGACCTCAGCCCCACGGAAACACATCCCACACAAACGGGAGGGGGGGGGAATTACCCTCTGACCACCCCTCCCAGCAGGGGCAATGGGGGTGTGCCCCTGACAGCAGGGGGGGACACCCCCCCGCCCAACACACACACAGTGCCGTACCATGCCAGGCAGGCCGGGCTTCCTCTTGCGTTTCTTGTACAGCTCCTTGCGCTCTGCCACCAGCCCCAGGCTCAGCAGCTTCTCCACGACGCGGGCTTTGGAGCGCTTGGCCGTGAGGTGCTTCATGATGTTACCCAGGATATCTGCCGGGGGGGCGGAGAGATTCTGCATCAGGCTGGAGAGCCCTTTATTACACTGGGCGCAGGGATACGAGGGGGTGAGGAGGTTAATGAGTCCCAGCTGATCAGACCCCCCTGCCCCCCGATCAATCTGCTCCCGCCCCCTGTTCTGCCCCCCGGGGTCCCCCGCTTACCGTCTGCGCCCTGGAACTCCTCGAAAAGCCGCTGCAGCTCCCGCTCCTGCTCCTCCGTCCACAGCACGAGGCGCGTCCCCTTCCTGGGCCAGAACACGGGC
Organism: Trachemys scripta elegans; assembly: GCF_013100865.1. Taxonomy (NCBI): domain Eukaryota; kingdom Metazoa; phylum Chordata; order Testudines; family Emydidae; genus Trachemys; species Trachemys scripta. The sequence goes on from NC_048313.1 coordinate 13,724,386, forward strand.
ACTCAGGGGCAGGAGGGACATCCAGCCCCCGCGCCCCCCAACCACGGATCGCACCGCGCTGGGATGGGAGGGACTCCCCCATGGTCACAGCGCATCAGTGACACGGCCGAGAATAGAACCCAGGAGTCCTGGCTCCTAGTCCCCTCACCCCAGTGCCCACCTCCCCCTGGAGACCCCCCGCCCCCCATGCAGAGAGCAGGGGATTTACTGTCCCTGCCACGCTGAGTCCCCAGTGCACGGATGCTGGGTTCTTTTCACTTTGTGGCCGGCTCGGGGCTCCCCCTTGGCCCCCCTCCAGCCCCTGCCATTCAGCTCCCGAGAGGCTCGGGGGGCACCCACCTCTCCTGCGGGAAATCCCTTGCGCTCTCAGCCAGCCCCAGCCGCACCAGCTGCTTGACGACCTGCTTCCGGGTCCGGCCGGGAGCCCGCAGGTGTGCGAGGATGCTGCCGACGACGTCCGCACCTGGGGAGAGGCCAGGGCGCGGTTACAAAAAACGCCTCCACTCCCCTCTCAGAGCTGGGACAGAACCCAGGAGTCCTGGGCAGCTCCCCCGCCCCAGACGCCCCGGCGGGTCATTAACAAGACGGCTGGTACCTTCCACTCCCTTGTATTTCAGGTACAGCTCCCGCAGCTCCTCCTCCTCCTGCGGAGTCCACTTGGGGGCCCTCCGGGCACCAGAGCTGGGGGGAAGCAGAGACCCAGTGAGGTGCTGCTGGAGTCAGAGACCCTCCCCTCCCCGGCTGGGACCCTGGGGCTCTAGCCGCCTGCGGCACGTGGGGTGGGGAGGAGGGACGCCCTGCCCTAGGGTCACCGTCCTGCAAACTGGCCTTAAATGGGGTGCCGATGTCCCTCCCCTGAGAACCGCCCCCGTGCGCAGGGCCTCCTGGGGATTGTGTGCAGCTGGTGTCAGGGCGCTGCCCCTGCCCTAGCAAAGCAGAAGCTAGAGCAGCCCCAAGGCTGCTCTACGTAGTAGCAAGCAGGGCCAAGGATATGGGGAACACAGAGAGGGCTTAGACGCTTCACCCCCACCCCATCCCAGGGCCTCCTTCAAGCTGGCAGCCTTCAGCCCAGACTCACCCCTCTCCTTCCTGCAGTGAGCTGTAGCCCTCCGTCATCTCTCGCACGGTGGCCGTGCTCTTCCAGAACAGCAACTCCACATAGACCTTCTTGTTGGTGGCTGCCAGGGCAAAGAACTTGCCCAGGACGTACTTGGCAAAGGTCACCAGCTCCTGGGAAGGCAGGGGGTGGGGTGGGGCGGTTAGAGGCCCATAGGTTAGAGGGTATTCTCTGCTTCCCTGGGCCTGCAGGGAGCGGGGCTTAGCTTAGAGCAGCCCTAAGGCTGCTCTAACTGACAGGCAAGCGTGGAGGTTCGAGGCCCCTCTCCCCGGCATTGGCCGTTCCCTGCTGGCGAGTTGGTGACGCAGGCATAGCCTGGTGAAGGGCGGGCCCTGCCTGGGGCGGCTCCCCAGGGGCCCCTCACCTTGTAGGCGGAGGCCGAGGGGTCGCTGAGCAGGCGGTTGAAGATGCAGAAGACGGAGAGCTGGAAGAGCAGCGCCTCCATCTTGAGGTCGTAGGCGATGCGATGCAGCATCTTGGCCACGCAGTGGTTGGTGTGGGCGCTGTTCTGCCGGTAGCCCCGGAGCAGCAGGACGTAGGCCTTGACCACGCTGGCGCTGGCAAACCTGGCCCCCACCAGCCCCCAATACACAGGTGAGTGAGCAAAGGATCATGGGACAGCTCAGCCGAGGGACAGGGCCCCTTCCCCAGCCCCCTCCCCCCCAGCTTAGCTTCCAAGAGGCAAGGATCAACCTCCCTGTACCCAATGGGGAAACCGAGGCACAGAGCAGGCAAACGACTTGCTCAAAGCCACACAGAGCCAGGAATAGAACCCAGGAGTCTTGCCTGCCCCCAAGTCCCTCCACATGCCCAAGAGTCACCCCACAGGGTGACAGCGCCTGCCAGCCGGAGACGTTCTGCCCAGCCCAGGGGCTCAGTGCACCCAGGGTTAGGATCCAGGGCACCTTGACCTACATGGCCCAGCTGGCCTCCTGGAGAGAGTGTGGCCCAGCCCTGCTGCCCTGACCCGACCTCCCACCGGCGCGTCCCACTCACCGTTTCAGATAATCCAGGAAGTTGAACTCTTTTTCTGACACCTGGACAGACGCCAGTTCTTCCTCTACCTCCTCTTCCTCCTCCTCCTCCTCCTCCCCCGGCTCCTCGACCTCAGGTGCCGCTTGCCCTGCAATGTCCAGACACCCCGGGATGACGGGGACGCGGCACCACCAGGGAGTCAACGGCGGCAGCACACACAGCCGGCTCCTTACCCCGGGGCTGCCCACCCAGCACCACCCCGCGGCGGGGCCTGCCCAGGCCCAGCCCGGGCACTCGGGGGTTAAGGGGGCTCCCAGCTGTACAGGGGGAGGGGGGGGTGTGAATGGCTGGACTGAGCCAGGCTGGAGCCATCAGGCTGTGTGAGTGGGAGGGTGGCACTGGGGTGATGGGAGAGGACCCCCCCCCCCATCCCCTGGCAAGGATACTCACGAGGAAGGGGAGCAAAGAGAATCTGTCTCAGCAGCTCGATCTCCTCGTCCAGGGCTGCCTGCGGGGAGCCGAACACGTCCTGTTCGGGCCACACCTCCCTGGGAAGGGGACGCAGACAGGTCAGGCTGGGGCGCTGGGGAAGTGAGAGGCCCCCACGCGCCCCGTCGGCCGGGGCTCCCCCAGGCCAGGGCAAGGGGTCCCCGCCGCCCCCCCCAGCACTGATGGCAGGTGGGCGCATCGCCCTGGTGACCCCCAGCGGGGCCGGGGGCAGTACCTGGCGGAGCGGAGCAGGGTCAGGGCGGCCAGCGCCTGGCGGCCCAGCAGGCTGTCCTGGATGCGCACCATGGCCTCCGCTCGCTGCTCCTCCACCAGGGTCTCCGAGGCAGCGTCGAAGGGGACCACGTCTTCCGGGAGGGGCTCAGTCTCCTGGCAGGGAAGTGGGGGGCAGGGAGAGGCTGGGGTGACTCAGTGCCTGGCAGGGAGGGGCCAGATCCAGCCCTGCCCATGGAGGTACCACAGAACAGCACCATGTCCCATTGGGGGGCTGGCCCCAGGCAGGGGGGCACCAGCCCACTGAGCCCAGCCCCCCCAAATGCACCTGCCTCCACTGAACCAGACTCCCCACCTCCGGTGGGCTCAGCCCCCCAGAGCAGTACTCCCCACCCCCTATGGATTCAGCCACCTTGGCCCCTGGGGACGGGCGCCTGTCCTACCCCCCCAACACTATGGGGATACAGCTGCCCTTCCACGGTTGCCCCAGATGCCCACACCAGGGGGACCCCACAGAATCCCCTGCCACCTAGCATGCCCACAAGGGGCGTGGCCTGTGCATGCGACAAGGCCATGCCCCCGGTGATGCCCAAGCCACGCTGGGCCGGGTCCCCCAGGGCAGCCCCGACCCAGACCCCGCAGGGACCCCAGGCGCTGCCCCCTCCTACCTGGGCGCAGGCGCCGAGCTGCTCCGCCAGGCTGGGCCACAGCTCCTCCAGCTCCTGGGGGGCGCGGGGCTGTGCGGGGGGGGCCGCCCGGCCGGCCCGGGGCTGCTTCTTCCTCCTCACCCTTTTGCTCTGCAGGGAGGAGACGGCGCAGTGAGAGGCCCCCGCAATGCTCCCCCTGTCCGGCTGGCAGACCCCAGGACCGAACCCCCTGCCCTGAGGCACACAGGAAGCCGAGCTTCTGGCGCCCCCTGCTGGCCACTAGGAGTGACTGTCAGGTAAGGGAGAGTCAGCCACAGCTGGGGGGGAAATGTGGGGGCCGTGGGCCAAACCAGGGGCCAGCCCCGCTCCCCCTGTACCCACCTGGGGAGGAGGGGGTTAGCATGGCCCTGGGTCAGATCAGGGGCACCTCCCCCTGTCCAAGGGGGGCAAATAAGCAGGTGCCCCCCCCAGACACAACCGCCCCCCCCCCCCTCTTCCCACTCCCCATCCCAGCCCGCCCCCGCCCTAGCTACCTGCACCACCAGGTTGTTCCTGCCTCGGCAGAAGGCCTCCAGCATCTTGAGGAAGAGGTGGGTGGTCTCCACCAGGTCTCGCAGGAAGCAGCGGGGCTGGCGGGTCTCCTGGAACTTGCGGAAGAGAGCGAGGAAGAGCTCCCGGTACTCCATCAGGTAGAAGATGTTATCTGGGGGGAGCGTGTCACAGCAAGGGAGAGTGAGCGAGCGCCCTGGCCTGGCCGGGGGTCAGCGCCCGCCAGGCAAAGGGGCTGACACAGGATTGGTGGGGCTGGGCAGCCTAGGGGAATGAGGTGTGGGGGGGGGGTTTTCCCCTCAAGGGGGCCCGGCCCCGATCTGGCTGCAGGGCAGGGGACTGGCTGGTTTGGGGGAAGGGGGTAGGAGATGGGGCACCAGGCCTTTCTCCTCTAGGGGGTGCCAGCTCCCATCTGGCCCCAGGGTGGGGACTGGCTGGCTCAGGGCGGTGGGGAATGGGACCTCCTCCTTCAAGGGGAAGCTGGCCCTGATCCAGCCTCAGGGCAGCCATGACCATGTCATCCCATGTCATAGCTGGGAGGCCCAGTACCAAGGGGCTGGGAGCCCCAGTGTGACGAACTGGGACTGTTCTTACTGTGGTCTGTGAATGCTGACAGGGGAGTGTGGCTAGGATAGTCTGCATTGGGGGATGGGAGTCTGCCCGAAGGAACATACCTGAGCATGTAACATGAGAACCCAGGAAGGGGTTGGAGGCCAGGTGACTCCTTGGCCCGGGAAACTGAACAAAGGCTGTGGGAGGGGTCGCTGAAGGCAGAGTGCTGGAAGCGGGCTGGAGAGATGGCTGGGAGGCAGAGATGGCTCTGACCCCCCAAACTGAGGGGGGGCTGGGATGCCCTAGGACCCCAAGCTGGACCTAACTGAGGGGGGCCCTGTTGTCTGTGCCTGCAAGACCTGTCTTGGACTGTATTCCTGTCATCCAAATAAACCTTCTGCTTTACTGGCTGCCTGAGAGTCATGGTGAATCGCAGGAAGCCGGGGGTGCAGGGCCCTGAGTTCCCCAATACTCCGTGACACCCAGTTAAGAGCAACCCCCTCCCCCCAGCTGGGTCCAAGGGGTGGGGGTGGGGGCTGAGTGCGCGGGGGGGTGGGGACTGGCCCGGGGGTGCACTCACTCTTAATGATCTTGCTGCATTCCCGCACGGCCTCGTCCGGGGAGCGATCCATCTCTTGCACCGTGGTCAGCAGCTCCCGGTAGGCCTTCAGGGCCAGGTGCATTCTGGGCACGGATCAGAGGCTGGTCAGGAGAGTACCCCCGCTTGGACAGCCGCCCTTGGCACCTAGCTCAGGTGTGTGTGGGAGGAGGGGCGGGACACGGCCCCCCTGGCCCCCCAGGGGAGGGTAAGGTGGCAGGTGACAGGCAGAGGGTGAAGGGAGTCAACCAAGGATTCCTGGAGTTGAGAACTGGGGAAAGAACCCAGGCATCCTGGCTTCTAGCCCCCCCCCCCCCCCCCAAGCCACTAGACACCCCCCCTCCCCTCTCCGAACAAGGGATAGAACCCAGGAGTCCTGGCTCCCAGCCCCCCCCAGCTCTAACCACTAAACCGCACTCCCTCCCTGCACTGGGCCATTCCGGTCCCATTCAGCGCCCCCCCCGGCCCGGTGGAGAGGGGCGGTCGGGCGCCCTGCTCACCGCCTGGCCCACGACGTAGCCTCCTTCTTGTCCAGGAGCATGGCCTCGTAGTAGGCGGTGAGGTTCTGCTCGATGAAGTGGAAGGCGCGGACGCTGACCGTCTCAGACACCAGCTCGGGCCGGAAGCGCCGGCCGCGGTTGAAGGCCATGAAGAAGGCCATGGCCCACAGGTAGTAGGTCTCGTCATGCTGCTGGCTTTTCTCCCGGAGCAGCTGGTCCTGGGGAGTGCATACAGGTTGGGGGGGCAGCGGGGACCCTCCTGCCCAGCCCCCACCCCCGAGACCCTCCCATGCTGCTCCGGGGCGCTGACGGGATTGGAGCTAGTGATGCTGAATAACCAACCCCTGCATCACTGCCCCCCTGAGGGCAGGGGAAACTGCTCAGCCTGGGGTCAGAGGCTCCCAGCCGCGCACTGCAGCGCCCGCCCGGCAGGCGGGGCCGGGAGGGGCGGGGGCCCGGTGCTGCAGCGACCGCCGCCGCCCGCGCTCACCTTGACCAGGCGCATGAGGGGGTTGTAGCAGCTCTCCAGGAAGTCTCCGCAGAACTCCCTCAGGAAGAGGCGGACGTTGAGGGCCGAGCGCCGGCGCAGCTCTGCCTCCCGGGCCGGCTGCCGGCGCTTGGGGNGGGGGGAGAGTGAGGAGAGGAACATCCCCCCCACATCCCCCCCGCCCCTCCCGATCGCTCTGTCCCAGATCCACAGGGTCCGCTCTATGTCCCAGCCCCCAGGCACATGGGATCCAAATGGCCTCGGGCCACCACGGAGCTGTTGGATCAGTCTCTGCTGCCTTCCTCCAGCCCTGCTCCTTCCTCAGCTCCCAAGGGAGAGCCCCCCATCCGTCACCCCCCCCAAACATACACAGAGCTCCCCTCCCCCGGGTAAGGCCGGCCAGGCGTGGGCAGAAGGCACCTACGTTGTGCAGCCCCTTGTGGAACACGAGGTCCCTGTCGCCGATGGATTTCAGCCCCTGGACCACGTAGGAGCCGCCGAACCGGGAGTGCCTGGGGGCACAGAGGTTGGGGTGAGCCAGGCGAGGGGGCGGGGAAAAGAAGATGAGCTGCAGCGCCCCCCCCCAGAAGGCAGCAGCCTCTGGCACACAGGAACGCGGTGCCCTCTGAACTGAGGGGCAGGAGAAGGACGGGCCAGAGCAGTTCCTGCACAGCTCGGTGCCCCTCAACCCCAAACCACAGTCCCCTGCTAGCCCTGCCCTGGGCTCCCCGCTCCCCACAGCTCTGCCCATGCCCCTCAACCCCCAACCGCAGCCCCCTGCTAGCCCCGCCCTGGGCTCCCCCCTCCTCACAGCTCTGCCCGTGCCCCTCAACCCTGACCCACAGCCCCCTGCTAGTCCCGCCCTGGGCTCCCCCCTCCCCTCAGCTCTGCCCGTGCCCCTCAACCCCAAACCGCAGCCCCCTGCTAGCCCCGCCCTGGGCTCCCCCATCCCCTCAGCTCTGCCCGTGCCCCTCACTCCCGACCCGCAGTCCCCTGCTAGCGGCTGCCCACCGCACAAACAGCACGTCATGGAGATCTAGATGGTGTATGGAGCCCCAAACTCGTGTCGCCAGGCCGGTGTCGAGCCCACTTCTCTGAGGGGAGGCACCTGATCCCCCAGCCTCCCTCCCCCTGCCTCAAGGAGCCAGCCGCAGCCCCCAGCTCACCTGCTCCCTCGCTGGAACGCCCGGCTCTTCCTCTCCGCCAGCTCCCTCTGCCGCAGCACCTCCAGGTCCCTCACGTCTGCCACCTGCTCCTTGGCCGGGCGGGCCTGCCCCGTGGCCGCCAGCTGCTCCGGATCCTGCTGGGACAGCAGGCTGGTGACCTGCCCATCCTACAATACGGCCACCCCTGGGGGACTACATATCCCAGTTGGCACTGCTCCTCCGGGCTGGGGGGCAGGGTGAAGGCCCCGCTGAGACTCCTTGCGGGTGGGGTGGTGAGGCCAGCTGCCAGGGGCTCCATGCTGGGCCTCTTAGAGAGATGCCAACACCCCCATGCACAAAGGTGTGGTCCCCCAGCCCCTTGGCACAACTGGCTGCCGTATGTTCTGCCCCCCAAAAACATGCATTGCTTCCCCCTCTGCCCCCCAGAAATGGATGAATCCAGCCAGCTTCCAACCCAGGAGCGCTCACCTGGTCCCTGAACATCAGCGAGATGATCTCCAGCACGTGCAGGCCCCACTGCTGCTCGGCCGAGGAGCTAGCCAGGAACTTCAGCAGGTCGTCCATGCTGCTGACGTGTATGGCCCAGAGCACCCGGTCGTGGGTACTGGCGTCGTCATCCACGCTCTGGCACACGGGAAGGGGTGTGGGGCTGAGCGTGGGGCAGGGGTCCAGCCTCCCCTGGCTACCGCCCCGCCACCGGGGGGAGCTCACGCCACACAAGAGCAGAGCCTGGCTTCTCCCTGGGTCTCCCACCCTTCCCCAGGGCACGGTGTCCCAGCAGGAAGATCCCGGAACTCGCTACCTGCCCCCCACGCGGGGAGCAAGAACCAGCTGCAAGAGATGACAAACCCCCCCACACACACACACTCCGCCCCTCCCAGACTGCCTCCAGTGGTGGCATCTCCCCCCAGCCCTCCTCCTCACATCAGGGCTGCTGGCCATTTGCCAGCCACACGTGGCAAGGAGACAGAGACCCCTCCCCTGCCCACCAAGGGGATCAGCCCCCACGCCCCCTGAGCAGGGGATCAGCCCCCCCCCCCCCCATTACCTTCTCCTCCTCGGGGTCGGCAGGGATATGAAGCACGTTCCGCACAAGCAGCAGAATTCTCTCGACCAGCAGGTTGTCCTCTTCCTGCCTCTGCTCCCAGTCCTGGGGGGACCAATGAGAAAGTGACTGACGGAAACCCGCTGCCTCCCAGCTCATCCCAGCCCTCCGGGAGCAGGTTTGGGGCCCATCCTACATGGCCTATGGGAATTAGGCACTTGACTCAGTGCCAAACTCCCCTTGCCGTCCCCTCCACCCCCCTCCCCGCAGGCCGGGGCCACACTCACCAGCTGCAGCAGGTCGTAGAGTTTCTCGCTCAGCACCCCGAACACCTTCTCACTGGCGAACGCCTGGCGGGGAGAACCCAGCATGAGGGCCGGGGCCGGGAAGAGAGCGCCCCCTGTGGCATGGGGCGGGAGGGGTATGGCCCCGGGATGCCGGGGGGACGCTGGCTGATGCGGAGCCAGCAGGGGGAGCTTAAGGGCAGACAGGCCTTGTACCCACCCCTCCAGCTCCAGGACGCAGGCAGCCCTGGTAAAAGGCGGCCAGCTCTGGGGGGGGAGCAGCCAGCCAGGGGGCGGAGAAGGGCAATTTTAGTTCCGGGCACCTGGATACGGATTTCCCGGGCACCCAGAGGCCCCCCACTCCTCCCGGTGGCACAAAGGGGGCATCCAGGGCTGGAAAGACCCAAGGATCTCTGTGACCACCCTCCTCCCGCCATTCAGCCCCGTGTCAGACTGGGACAGGTGGCTACTTTTACCTAACAGGGCCACCTTGGCTCACCCCCCGCTGGGATGGGGGCAGCTGCCCCCATTCCCCACAGCCCTGTTATCCCAGAGGGGGGAAGAGGGCAGGCAGCCTCACCTCTTTGTAGGCCTGCAGGTAGGACACAACCTGCAGGAAGCAGTGCCGGGAACCGGGGTCGTGCGGGACTTTGCCAAAGCAGAGCAGGGCCGGCTGGGTCAGGTTCACCATCAGCCTGTGGGAGGAGACCGGGGGGGGACTCACAGACATGGCAGGAGCCTCCGGCACCGTGCAGACCCTTCCCCCGGGGCGCAGCCACCCAGCTCTCGGGCGACTTCTCGCCAGGTGCAGGACCCGGCAGAGCGCCGGCTGGAGGCCAACAAGCTTGCTGCAGCCTTGGGATTTAGATCCAGAGGTCCCAGGTTCAATCCCGGCTCACCCACCCAGGGCTGTGGGTTCCTCGCCCAGCCCAGCCCAGCCCAGCCCAGCCCTCTGCACCGCAGCCACCCCCGGAGCTCCAGAACAGGGACTGGGGCCGACAGTTCTGCTCCTCAGGACCCAGGCAACGCTCCCGCCTGGGGGAGACGGATCGTCCCAGACTGCGGACCTACCCGCCACAGGATCCTACCGCTTCCTGCATCTGCCTCCTCCGATATGAGCCCAGAGCAGCACGGACACTGTAGCTATAAGACACCCACCCCAGGAGGGACGCTAGCCACGTGGCTTGGCGCCAGGCTGGGCGGAGAAGCCCGCAGGCCGGGAGTGGACGCCGTGGGGCCGTACCTGACGACAGCGTCGAAGAGCAGCTTGTCCTGTGGGTACTGGGCGATGAGGGGCAGCAGGTCGTTCTGCAGGATCTGGGCCGCGCCCAGCTGCTGGCGGACGTCCCGCGTCTCATCCTCATAACGCAGGTAACGGATCAAATCCTTCACGCTCTCTGGGGGAGGGGGGGGAGCAGAGGGTGTGACCCCCACAAGCGCCCAGCCTAGCTTCTCTGCCCCCCACGCAGAGTCCTGGCCCTGCCCACACAAGCAGCCGGTCTCCTCCCCCCCAGAGCTGGGCGCATCCAAAGGGACCACGCAGCGGCTGGGACGGAAGCTGCTTTGAAACACCCTTCAGGTGGGGCACTTCTTCCTTTGGGGCAGGGGAAGGGCAGAGCTGAGGGTCACTACCCTTTTAAGAAAGATCTCAAGCACCCAGTGAGGGGGAAAGGGTCGGTCAGCACCCCCCTACTGGGGAAAGGAAGGCACGGAGAGGAGAAGGGACTGGAACCCAGGAGTCCCAGGGAGCAGCTCCCAACCAGGAACCCAGCCATCCCCTCCCGGGTCGACCTGGTGAGCCAAGGATCTTCCCACCCAGGGACTGGCCCATTCTGGGCTGGCCCCTCGCCGGCGTACCCAAGCAGTCGGGCTCCTTGTGGTACACGTCCCCCTCCAAGTAGCCCAGGGCGCTGCACGTTGCCAGGAGCTCGCAGTTCATCATGTACAAGTCCATAAATCCCAGCCCAGCCAGAAGAGGGAGCGGCCAGAGAGCCAAACCTGCAAGGACAGAGCCAGTGAGGCCTCCCGCCACAGCCCAGGACGGGACCCGCCAGCCCCACCCCTCACTCCAGCCCTTCGCACATCTACAGGGTCTCCGAGCCCTTCGCCAGCAGTCATGAGGGGTTGGGGGTGGAAATCACTCTCCCTCCATGACCAAGTGGGGAAACTGAGGCAAAGCAAGATTAAGTGACATATCAAGGGTCATGCAGTGATCCAGGGACACAGCTAGGGGGTAGAACTCAAGAATCCCAACTCCCAACCTCCTCCCCCCCACCACCAACCACTAGACCCCACTCCCCTCCCAAAGCCAGGGACGGAACCCAGGAGTCCTGGCTGTCCACCCCCCTGGTCTAACCACTAGACCCCACTCCCCTCCCAGAGCCAGGGACGGAACCCAGGAGTCCTGGCTGCCCACCCCCCTGGTCTAACCACTAGACCCCACTCCCCTCCCAGAGCCAGGGACGGAACCCAGGAGTCCTGGCTGCCAGCCCCCCCACACACTCTAACCACTAGTCCCCACTCCCCGTGAACCCAGCAGCGAGCAAAGACCCAGCGGAGGACGAGACACGGACGCACAGGCAGGCACTGGGGAGCTGCCGAGCGCTGGAATGAGCGGCAAGCCTGCGGGACCAGCCCATGACACCCGTCTCTGGGGAGGAGCCCGATCCCCACGGCCCGGCTGCCGGCGGGGGAGTTGCTATGGAAGCAGCGCCCGGTGCCCTGGAGACCCAGACGAAGGCAGCAGGATCAGGTGGCCTGCTAAGCAACGCGGAGCCGGCTCCCTGGCAGATGGAGACACGTGGCAGCTGGCGGCGGGGGGGGATGGGGACCAGGATGCCCCCCCCCAAAACATCAAGGTTCCTTCAGTTTCCCACTCAGAGAGGTGCAGCCTGGGGAGCACAAGGCACCTGCAGCTCGTGCCACGCCACGCCCAGCCTCTCACCTGCCCCATCGGCACCTCCAGCTTCCCCCCTCCCCCCCCCCCGTCCCCCAAGTCACAGGGACATTCACTCCCTGCCCTGGAGCACAGCACCTGACAGTTCCCACAGCCCCGTGGTTCGGGGGCAGGACGCTGCCCGCTCCCGAGCCGGGTGATACCGGGACACAGTGCCCCGGGAGAGGAAGCGACCCGCCTGGGATCACACAAGGAGTCAAGGGAAGAACCCAGGAGTCCTGGCTCCCAGTCCCCTGCTCTGCCCACTCAACCCCTCACTCCCTGCCCAGAGCCGGGGGCCTGGCCGTTAGCTACGTGTGTCACAACCAGGCTGTCCTTCCAACAGGCCAATTCACACCTGCGAACAGGAAAGGCTGTTCCCCACCCCATCCCCACAGCACCGTGAGCCTGTGGAACTCACAGCCACAGGAGATCACCAAGGTCAAGCATGGAGCAGGACTGGACATTAAAAAACAGCCGAGAGTTTTGGCCAGGCTGGAAACGGTCCTGCTCCAGGCCACAATCCACCCACTAACTACCACGGCCAGAAGGAAACGACCCTTTGCACCTGCCCTCAGCGGAGACGGGATCCCGGCCGGATGGTCCCCCGGGTGATGCAGCCTGGCCAAGATTCAGGAGTGACACCCAAACAGCAGCAACGCCCCCCCAGGGGAACAGCCCCCCTTCCCTCCAGTAAATGTGAATCTAAGGGCCCAGGAGGGAGGCAACCGGAGCCCTTAACCACTAGAGCCAGGCTGGGCCGAGGGTCCAGCAGAAAAACTGCACAGTCCGGAGCAGCATTTGCTCCAGGATTCCCCCCCCCACCCATGCCTCCTTTCCTTGCGACCCCCTTTCTGCTTCCAGCCCAGCCGGTTCCCCCGCCCCGGCGCGCACTCACAGAGCCGGTCGTCCCAGGCGCTCCGCCAGTCCGCCCCCACCTGCCTTACAGATCCCGGCAGATGAACTCTCTGCTGCCGGCGTCCACCCTAAAAAAGGCCTTTGCTTCCCCTCCCTCCCCCACCCCCTACCCCCCGCAGCGCACCGGCACCACCCCCAGGAGCTGGCACATCACATAACTCCCTTATGCAACTGCTCCACTTCCCCCAAGCTAACCCATTGCCCTGCCGCTGTCCGAGGGGGGCCAGGCCGGCCCGGGAGGGGCTGGCCGCGCTAAAGTGGGTCACTGTGTCGGGGAGCAGAGACGCCCCCTCCCCATGGCCAGACGGTTTATATTTCACCCACTGGCTGCGCGCACCTCAGCCCGACGCCCCATGCCGGGCCAGCCCGCGGCACCCAGCGCCCGCCCGCGGCACCCAGCGCCCGAGGAGTCAGGCAAAAGGCACCCATGCCAGCACGAGTTGCGGATTGTGGGGGAGTTAGGGCTCTGCACCCCTCTTCCCGAGATTCACTGCGACTCTCAGCCAGCCAGTAAAGCAGAAGGTTTATTTAAGGACAGGAACACAGTCTCAAGCAGAGCGTGTAGGCACGACCAGACCCCCTCAATTAGGTCCCTCTGGGAGGTTCAGGGAGCTTAGACCCCAGCTTGGGGTTCCCTGCGTTGCACCACCCAGCCCAACCTGAAAACTCCAAACTCCTCCCGCTGCTCCTCTCCTTTGTCCAGTCTCCCGGGCAGAAGGTGTTAATTCTCCCCACCCCCGTTCCTGGCTCAGGTTACAGCTCAGGTAGCTTCCTTCAAGGGAAGTCCCACATCCCCACTGCAACCCCCCTGCAACATTCCCAGGTCAAATCTGCCCTGCTCCCTGCTCCGTCACA
>NC_048313.1:13747730-13762347 GCF_013100865.1 Trachemys scripta elegans
CCCCCCCCACCCCGGGATCCCCCCAAACGCCAACACAGCCCCCCCCAAACCCCAGCTCAGCTCCCCCCTCCGGGATCCCCCAAACCCCCGCAGCCCGGCGCCCCCCCGCGCCCCCTACCCGGCCCCGGCTCCCGCGGCGGCAGCGAGCCTCGGATGGCGCCGAAATCCTGCCAGGCCTTAAAAGGGCAACAGCAGCCGCCCCCGCAGCCCCCCGCCCGGCCTGTGCCAAGCGGAGCTGCGAGCTCCCCTTTGCTGGGGAAAGCGGCGAGTCTCCCCCCCAGAGGGGAAACTGAGGCACGGACAAGGGGCGGGGCGGCTCAGCTGAGGCTGCATCTCAGAGCCGGGGATAGAAGAACCCAGGAGTCCTGGCACCCCCTCCCGCTCTAACCACTAGCTCCCACTCCCCTCGCAGAGCTGGGAACAGAACCCAGGTGTCCTGCCCTCCCCGCTGGGGGGGCCCTCTGGATGTCCCCATCAGGGTCTCCTTTCTGTGGGGACCACAAACCGGGATAACGACACTGTCCCTTTTAAGAGCCGGCCAGTCCCCACCCTCCTGAGGCCCAGCATGATGGAGCGAACCAACGCCGGAAGGGGGGGGGACGCACACCCCTACTCCAGGAATGGGCTGCTCCAGAGCCCCAGACAGGGTAACGCGCGTGGGGCGTGCAAGGAGGAGCGTGCCTGGGCAAGGGGGGGGGGGGGTGTTGGGAGAGGTGAGTGTGCAAGAGGAGGTAAGTGTGAAAGGAGAAAGGTGTGTATGTGCAAGGTCTTTTACTGGGAAAGATGAGCGTGCAAGGGGCGTGTGCTGTGATAAACAAGTGTGCGAGAGGAGAGGAGTCTGCACGTGTGGAAGTGCTTTCACTGGAAACTGAGTGTGCAAGCATGGTGTTCTAGGACACGTGAGTGTGTCTGCAGAGATGCGTGTGCAACGAGGAGGATGTGGGTGCAAGGGGTTTTACTGGGATAGGAGAGTGTGCACAGGGGTGTGTGCTGGGGAGGTAAGTGTGCAAGGAGAGTTTGCCAGGAGGGGCGAGGTTTACTCCTGAAGGAATTCTGTGCCAAAAAATTAAAATGCTGTGCACAATAGTTTACAATTCTGCATATTTTATTTATTGATAAATAAATGTGGAGCCGCCAGTGCGGCAATGCTAGGTAAGTGTGCAAGAGGAGATGAGTGTGCAAGGAGAAGGGCCACTGGCTGCACGGAGGTGGGGAATCACCCTGTAGCCCCCCCACACACACATACACTCAGTGAGGCTGCACCTGACCTTGACACCCCCCGCGGGGCCCTGCCCCTCCATGCCAGGTGCACCAAGGTAGCAAATGAGAGGGACAGAGTCTTGCACAGCCCTGGCCCCCAAGCCAGGTGTGGGGCAGGCAGGTTCAAGCCCCAAGTGTGGAGGGGCTTAGTGTGGGGGGATCCAGGCGTGGGGTGAGAGGGTTCTGGGTGCGGGCAGCTCTTTGGGGGGTCCGGGCACGGGGGGATCTGGATGCACAGGGGCTCATTGGTGGGTTCCAGGGCAAGAGGAACAGGAGAGGTCTGCAGAGGGGTCCAAGTGAAGGTGTTTGGAGCTCGGGGGCGGGTGTCTGGGCGTGGAGGGCTCAGCGGGAGGGGGCCGGGTGTTGTGAGACTCGGGCTTGGTGGGGTGGAGATCTGGGTGCAGTTGGTTGGGCCTCAGTGGGGTGGGGGTCCAGATATGGGAGGCTCATTGGGGTGATTCAGGTGCCGGGGGGGTTGAGTGCAGGGGGCTCAGTGGCGAGGGGTCTGGGTGCAGGGATGTGGGTCCGGATGCAGCCGGGGGGACTCGGCAAGGGGGCCTGGGTGCAGAGGGGGGGAGGATCAGTGAGGGGAGGGGTGGGGTGCAGGGGGCTCAGTGGGGGGGTTCTGGGTATGGGGGTCTGGATGCACAAGGGCTGGGCAGACAGGGTGTGCTCCCTGTACGGTGACCTCTCCCCATGTAGCTGAGGGACGATGGGGGCAGGAAGCAGGCGCAGGGGTGCAGAGCTTTCTGTAGCCGGGGGAGGTTTCTGGGGGAGGATCTGACCTGGCCCAACCACTCCTTGCAGGGGAAGAAGTCCCGTCCACCCCCAGCCCAGCCAGGGCTAGCAGCTGAGCCCTGCGCAGGATAGGAGCCACCAGCCGGGGTGTCCCCTGCCCTGCCTCCCTGCAGTGATTTACCTCTCTGCCAGCTGCTCCGGGCACCCAGAAAGATGCGCTCGCTTTGCTGGGGAGGGGCACGTGACCGCTCTTGCGGCTTCCCTTTGCTTCCCCGTCAAAAAGGCATTTTTCTGCGGGGAAGCAAAGCAATCTGCCGGGGGACGTGAATTCTGCGCACGTGCAATGGCACAGAATCCCCTGAGGCATAACCCGGTAGCTATCTATGGTATTTATCTGGCCCCCCGCCTCTGCCCATAGTATCTTTAAAGCATCGGGCATTGCAAATGCCCCTGTAAAGTGGGGCAGGGCTGTTATCCCAGATGTGAAATTGAGGCACAGAGACGCTAAGGCCTAGATTGCCCAATGTATTTAGGCACCTAACTCTCATTTTGCTGGTGCAAAACCCAAAGGGAAGGTGATGAGAGGAGAGGGGGCAGCTGGACCCCCAGTAGCCAGGGCTGTGGCTTGACCAGTGCAGGGGGGGGGGTGTCATCCTTTCCACACGGCAGTTTTATTCCCTGGGGTTTGGGTTTTTCCAGTTCATTCTTTTTTATTTGAAAAGGAAACTAAACAAACACCAGCCGCATTCCCGGCGCTGCCCCTTCTGGCTCAGGGAGCTCGGCCGGTGTTGGGGCAGATGGGCAGGGACGCCCCGGGATGAAATGCGGCCCCCCCCCTTGCTCTCTCGCCCTCACAAAGCTGGGCAGGGGACCGGGGGGGGGGACAGGGCCAGAGGCAAGTCCTTCAGCAGCAGAGACACCCCCCATCTCTCCATGTGTAACTCCCACAGACTTTATGCTCGGGCCCGATTCTCACCTCACCCCACCCCGCCCCTTGTGTCGGCGTCTGGACCTGTGCAAAACTGGGCGTGCAAAACTGTCGCACGCCCATTCGGAGCCAGTTTGGGATGCGCTGGGAGTTGGGGACTGGCACGGAAAGGGTTAATGGGGGGGAGGGGTAGCAGGGCTTTCTGGTGGACCCCTTAGCAGGGACCCTAGCTCCCACAGCCTGCAGGACAATCTGCCTGGGGCTTGTGGCCCTGGAGGGGGGGCTAGTTTCAAACCCAGCGTCTTCCCCCACATCCAGTCTTGTGCAGGGAGGGGGCAGCTGCAGCCCTATGGGGCTCTGACCCCCACCCCCCAGCCGTGCTATCGCAGCCCCAATTCCAGAGCACCAGGTGCGGACGCTACCGGCTGCCCCGACTCCAGCAGGGGCTGATTGACGGAGGAGACGCGGTTTCTGGCCTGGGTTCGCTCAGTGGAGCTACTTCGGATTCACTCCGGGAAAAGCAGGATCCGGCCCCACCTCCGCTAGGATCCGCAGCCCCTTTCCCGCCGGCCAGGCCAGGCCTTGGAGAGATCTGAGTCCCGCCTGGCATTGAAACGACAGCTCGTTCCAGCCTCGCGGGCAGTGGACGGCGCTGTTCTAGGGTCAGCGATTTAAAAGCAGATGTGCCCATCTGCCCTTTATAAATCCGCCCCGAGTGTGGATTCGAGGCCTCTGGCTCCCCACTGACCCAGCCCCGTGACCCAGCACGAAGCATCCAATCCAGCCGCACTTGTAGGCCCTAGGCCCGGCCACACTGGGGCACAGCAATGGTCCACCTAGTCCAGTGTCCGGCCTCTGCCCGTGGCCGGGGCCAGCCGCTTCAGAGGGCATGACCGGAACAGGGCAATTTAAACTGACCCATCCCTCCTCAGCGGTCAGGGCATGTGGGCTCGCGTCCCTGACGTTCTTGGCTAATAGCCACTGATGGATCGTTCCTCCGCGAATGGATCTAATTCGTTCTAATGCTTTGCCCCAGGGCCCCGTGCAGGGTGGCAGCGGGCAGCCGGAGGGAACCCCCGGGTCTCTCCCCAAGTTATCCCAACGGTGCCCTGTCTCCTCTCTGCCACTAAGGGGCGCTGCAAAGCACAGGGGCGGGTGCCCGAGGAAAGCGAGCAGGGCTGGGCGTGGGGAGACAGAGGTATATGAAGCACGCGAGAAACCGGCTCGTCCAGCCCCTGCGCTGAGGCAGGGCCCAGTGACCCTAGACCTGCCTAGACAGGTGCGTGTCCCACCTGTGCTTAAAAGCCTCCAGTGACGGGGATTTCCCAGCCTCCCTGGGAGCTGGTTCCAGAGAGTTGGAAAACTTTTCCTACCATCTGCCCTAAATCTCCCCTGCTGCAGATGAAGCTTCTTGTCCTGCTTTCAGTGGACGTGGAGATCCCCATGCTCTGCAGAACAGTCCTGAAAAAAACGTACCAGCTCCCCCCTCCCTTGGTCGACTTTTCTCAAGATCAGACCCGGAGTTGTAACTTTTCCTCATGGATCCGGGGTTCGAAACCTTGGATGAGTTTTGCTGCTCTCCCTGGACTCGTTCCAGTTTGTCCACATGCCCCGGCCAGGGCCGAGCGCAGCAGGACGACGACCTCCTGTTAACACACCCTAGCGACAGCTGCCTTTTCCGCAGCGGCATCCCGCCGCTGGCTCTTCAACCTGTGACCCCCACGGCCGCCCAGCCGTCGAGTCCCCTTTTGTAGCCGTGCATTCGATTTCTCCTCCTTTGCCCTGGTCTTTGTGGAATTTCATCTTGTCCTCCCACGTCTCGAGCTCGGGTTGAATCCCAACCCCACCCTTGGGGTTAGATTCGCTAAGCGCGCTCTCTGCCCCGTTATCCAAGCCCTCGATGAAAACATTGACTAGGACTGGCCCCGGCGGGACCCCCTAGCTACGCCCCCCCAGCGAGCCATTGATGACGGCTCTCTAGGGCCGGTCTGTCTTTTGTGTGTTCATTTCATCTCGACCACTGCTCCCCACATTGCTCAGGAAAACATCATGTGGGACTGAGTCAAAAGCTTTACTCCAGCCAAGATATATTACATCTGCTTCCCCCCCGCTGCCCCCCCACTCGGCCTGTCGCTACGACAGTCTCCTGCAGGTTTCCTACTGCGTGCAGTGCTGGAGTCAGGGGTGGCGGCTGGGGGGAATCAGCGGGGCTGGGACACAGGGCCCTCTGAAAGGGCTGTTTGCTCTAGGGGGCTGTGGGCGGCGTGGGGAGGGCAGTCCCCCTGCAGAGCTAGCGGCCTTCCTCGGTGTCAGGGTCTTACGGACACACACCCTGTGAGGTAGGGACATAGCCTTAATTTCCAGTTACAGATCAGGGAAACTGAGGCATGGAAAGGGAGCGGGACAGGCCCGCCCTGAGATAGCAGCTCATCTGGGAACAGAACCCAAATTGTTCCCACAGGTGAACACTTAAAGGGACAGTGCATGTTTTGAACGCCACTTCTGGCAGGCCAGGGTCTGAGCACCCTTCCCTCCCCACCGGCAGGGACTGAGCCCACCTCTTCCCCCAGCATCGTCCCCGTTTAACAGGCAGGGACAGGGAATGGGGTGGCAAAGCAACTGGCCCAAGGCTGCGGACCGGAATTGGGGCGGAGCTGGAGTTCGGCCTACAGAGACCCTGGCTCCGAGCTCAGCCTGGAGGCTCCTCCCGACACCCTGCTGAACAAAGGTTCCCCACCCAACCCTGGGAGGCAGGGCAGTGCTCTTATCCCCATTGACAGAGGGGGAAACTGAGGCACGGGAGGAGCCTGACTCGCCCAAGGGCAACGAGAGAGCTGGGCATAGAACCCAGGAGTCATGACTGCTCGAACCACTAGACTCCACTCCCCTGCCAGAACCAGGGAGAGAACTCCCAGCTCCCACCCCACATTAACCTAGTAGACCCCACTCCCCTTCCTCAGGCTGGGAATAGAACCCAGGAATCCTGACACCCAGACCCACCCCCTCGCTCTAACCACTAGACCATACTGCCTCTAAAGAGGGATTTTTTGGGGGGGGGGAATTCAATTCACTGGCAGGCTTGACACACTGGGGGGGGCAGGTAAGGGAAAGCTGGCGAGGGGCGGTCGCACACACAAAAGCACCCACACACGGGGGCAGTTCTGGAGCCTGGGGGCAGTTCCATGGGGTGGGGCGTCCCCAGCACCAAGTACAATTATTTCCAAGGTTTTATCACAGCAAAAAAAAAAAAGAGAGAATTAAATTAAAAAAAAAATAACAACAAAGAGATACCAGATCCCCTCCCCCTCCCCCCCCCGGGGTCCCCCGGCCCCCCCTCGCCATCCGTAATCGAGCTCAGCATATTCGGTCCCTTCCATCTCCCCTCCGCCGTGATTCCTACCGGCCAGTCAGAACTACAGTCCGGATACTGGGCCAGGCTTTGCTGCTGGTTCTGTCCCTGCCCCGAGGGCGCGGCGTGTCTGGGGGCGCTGCCCGGGCTCCTCTTTATAGCGCCTGCGTTTTCAGCTCCATGGGCTCCCCGGGGGGCTCCGGGGGGGCCTGGCCTTCTGCCACCTGCTCGCCTTTCAGGATGGCGAGCCGCTCGGCCAGGCCCCGCATGCGGGGGCAGAGGACAAAGTCGTAGAGGAGGCCGGCCAGCGTGGCCCCTAGGATGGGCCCGACCCAGTACACCTGGGGAAAGAGGCACAAGGGGCGCGGGGGTTAGGCAGCGCCATGGGGGGGGGGGGGGTTGGTCCATCCCTGAACAACCCGTCCCACCACCCCCTGCTTCGATCTCCTGTCCCTTCATACACCCCCCCGACCCCGCTGCTGCGGGAGCCTCCCTGTCGCCCTGGATTTCTCTCTGCCCCCTTCCCCGCCGGAGCAGCCACCCCCCGGATCTCCCTGTCTTGTTTCATCCCTGAAATTCATGGGAGTGGGAGTGGGGGGAGGGCCCGCCGCTCTGAAACGCCACTTGAGCTGGTGTGATGAGACCCAAGACACAGGGGTGAGCTGTTCTCAGTCCACCCAGCAGGGGGCAGCGCAGCACACTAATGCAGTTCCCTCTGGGGAGGGACATGGCAGCTGTTTATACAGGGGTCGTTCCACCCAGCATTGAAATGCAGCCACCTCTGGGGTGGAACCTGGCAGCTGTTTAATGGCTGCATGAGAGTGCAGACCAGGGCATGAAGGACGTGGGGCATCTCGGGAAGCAGGCCAGGACACCAGGGACCTCCAATGGCAGGTGTGGACCCAAACCAACGTGGCTGCGGGGAGCCACACACCCCTCCCTGCCGCCCCCTCCTTACCCAGTGGTTGGAGAAGTTGCGGGTGATGACGGCGGGGGCGAAGGACCGCGCAGGGTTCATACCGGCTCCCGTGTAGTATATCTGCAAGAGAGGCAGCGGGAAGGTGAGGTTCCCCCGGGGATCCCGGCCCCGCCATGCTGGCTGGCCCAAGGGTGGGGGCAGGGGGGTGGAGCAGGGGGTTGGGGGTCCCCAGCTGCAGGGTTTGTTAGGTCACAGCCATTTCTAGCCCCCCCCCTCTGGGGTCTCGATGGTGAGTCTGGCACCGGGAGAGCCTCTGCCTTGACCCCCCAGCCATAGGGGGGCGGTGGGTGATGGGGGAGGTTTTATGCAAAGGTGGCCAGGCATTGTGGTCCATATGCAAATTAGGGCATTGCCTCATTTATATAACGCCTGGAGCCCTTCAGGGCTGGGGGTGGGTGGGGGTCTCCGCTCTGCCACCACTGCGTGGGATGACCCCAGGCTGGACCTGGCTGGCCAGGGAGTAGGGCCCCAGGTCTCAGGGCGGGGAGATCCCGCGAGGCGTTACCCCGAAGAGGTGTCCCAGGGCGAGGGAGAAGCCAATGGCCAACGCCACCGAGCCCACGCGCCCGTTGTGCCGCTCGTCGTACGTGGCGAAGAAGCAGAGGACGAACTGCAGCGTCAGGAAGATCTCCACGGTGGTGGCCTGGGCCAGGGTCACGCCGGGGTGGATCTGCAGTGAGGGGGGGGACACACAGAGAGAGGGATCCAGATGGGATCGGCAGCACCCATCCCAGCACTCGGGGGGCAACGTCCCCAGTGTCACCCCTGCTTCCAGCTCTCCCTCCCGTAGGTCCCTGGCCAGTACTGTGCCCCTCCCTGCAACAGCTCCCTTAGCCCCCACCCGGCCAGGTTTCCTGCATCCCCTGTCAGGAGAGGGGGTGTTAGCAGCTTCCTCCCCCCGCCGCGATTCCAGCCCCCCAGCAATCCCCAGTCTGCAGGGGGCACTGCTGAGCAGACTCGCCCTCCCGGGGCTGGAGACGCTGGCTGCAGAGGGTGCCTGACACTTGGGCTGGGAATATCAGACCCACGCCCCGGGGCCCCCCCCCCCAGCTGAGCACATCAGTTGCTGTTATGACCCTCCACAGCCTGCAACAGCTCCCAGAGGCCCACGCTGGCCCAGCCTTTAAAGGGGCATCAAAGCGGGGGGGCGGGAAGTGACAAATCCACTTCTCCAGCACCACCCCGCTGAACGCCACGGGCCACGCAGGGCTCCCCAGAAACGCAGCAGTGCTAAGGGGAATCTCCACTACCGGGCAGCTGCACAGGGGCTAGGACACACTGCGACGATCCAGAAAAGGGCAGCATGAGCGTGTCTCTCTCCCTCTCACGCCCACCCGCACAATTGTACATGAAGTCAGCGGAGGACAGGACTCTCCCGGGCAGCCCCACAGCTCGCTCGCACTAAATAAGCACTCTGTCTGATTCCAGACGCAGCGCACCCTGGCCGGTGGACGGAGCCGCTTTGCGGTCTCACCGGGTGGGAACAGCGTCTGATCAGCGGGGAGCTGTTGTTTTCCTAGATCTATTGGGGGAGCTGCTGAAACCTGCAGGCAGGTCCGTGCTCCGGCTGCCAGCGCTGGGAGCAGAAGAGGAAGGGTTTGGCTCCCTGGGGAAACCGAGGCGTGCAGGGACAGCGGCGTGATTCTATCCCCGTCACGGCGCCAGCGCGGCTCCCGGCTGTTCCAGAGGAAGGAGGGACTCCAGGCCCTCTGACGCCGGGCTCAGGATCCCCACGGGCGGGATGGCAGCCCAGCTATTGGGGCAGCGTTACTCCGCTGTCTTCCCGCCTGTCAGTTCCCCCGTGCGTGGCTGCGGCGGGCCCTGAAGGGGGAAGAGGCCCCACTGCTGGGTTCGGGTCCCCCAAGCTCCATGCACTCAGCTCCCTGCCCAGCCCTCAGGCTGTCCGGATGCCCCGGCATGGGACCGTTGGGTCTCACCTGGCCAGGAAGATAAATCCAGGGGCACAAAGCCGGCCTTGGGAGGCAGCTTCCCCCACCCCCAGGGATCCTCCCTGCCCTGTAGCGCGGACCCTCACCTCACCCTGCCCTGGCGCCCCCAAATCACTCCCTGCCTTGAGAACCACTCCTCCACCCTCACCACTAGGCTCCCCTCCCCGAGCCAGGGAGGGGACCCAGGAGTCCTGATGCCTAGGCCCCCCACCCCCTCCGCTCTAGCCATTACATCCCACTGCCCTCCCCGAGCCAGGGAGGGGACCCAGGAGTCCTGATGCTGCTGACTCCCCCCAAGCCAGGCCCTTTCACAGACTCCACCACTGGTTGCCGTGGGGCTGTGGGGGGGCGACATGGCACGGAGGGGCCTGGGTGCTTGTTCCTCCCACGCGGGGCCCATGGCGCGGGGCGCAGGCAGCCCCAGGTCCGGGCGGGGATGGGAACGACAGCTGTGCCCAGCATGGGGAGAGACTCACCGCTCTGGTCCCCGTGTCGCTGGAGACGGGGCGGGGGGCTGGGTCTGAGCCCCATAAACCAACCATCTATTCATGGGGGCGTTATGAGGACAGGACCCTTGCTCCCCCAGGATCTGGGGTCCACCTCGCCCCCACCGTGGGGTCCTTTCCCAGCCCGTCTCCTGGTCCTACCCCAGCCCAACCCTGCCCCCCATGGGGAGCGCTGCACCCCCTCATCCCAGACCCCTGAACCCCTACCCCAAGAGGCATCCCGGCCCCCCTAGCAACAAGGAGCCCCCCCATTCCCCTCCGGGTTACCGTGTTGAGTGCCAGGTTGCCGCGGATGGCGGCCGGCGTGAGCCCGTAGAGCACGGCCGCCCCGGCCACCCCGCCCAGCACCTGGGCCACCATGTAGAAGACGGCGCGGAGCAGGGAGAGCTGGGCGCCCACCAGGAAGGCGAAGGTGACGGCCGGGTTGACGTGGGCCCCGCTGACGTGGCCCAGCACCTGCACCAGGGTGGCCGCGGCCAGCCCGAAGGCCAGGGCCACCTGCAGCACGTTGAGGGGCCCGACCCCCCAGCGCAGCGAGGCCCCCAGCCCGAAGAAGACGTAGATCATGGTGGCGAAGAACTCGGCGAAGACGGCCCTCCAGAAGGAGGGGGAGCGCACCTCCCACATGGCGGGGGGCATGGGGGGGGGCGCGGGCTGGGCCGGGCGCCTGCAAACTCACTGCCCCCACCGGCTCTGGTTCCTTTCTCTGGGGGACGCCCAGGCTGGGGGGTTTATATGGGGCCCTTGGTCCAGCCCAGGAGGTGGGATTCGGCACTGGGACTCTTAACCCCTTCATTGCCTGCAGCAGGGATGGGCTGTGCTTGGCTGTATAAAGGCTCCCCTCTCCCCCCGGATGATGCCAAGAGGGAGGGACAGGCTGCGGAAGGGACTTGGGGGCGGGGAGAGGCAGGGGGGGTCGAGCCCCTGTGGCGACGTCTTTCTGCCCCCCACCCCAGGAAGAGCCCTCCTGTCCCGCCGACCCAGAGTTCAGCCGCTCCCTGCCACCCAAAGAACGGGCAGAGCTCAGGACAGGGAGCAGGACTGTCGGGGGGGGGGGGGACGGAGCTGCCCCCCAAGTCACCTCTCCTATCCTGTGGGGGGAAATCAGTTCTCCTTGTCCCTGGCGTCCAGCCCTTGGGGACTCAGCGAAGTGGCGGGGGTTGAGATGCCGGGCAAAGGGGGCGTTATGGGCCCGTAATGGGCCGAGGGGGGTTGGGTTCTCTGGAGCAGAACTGGGGGCAGCATGGATCCCTCATGGTATTTCTGGGGAACCACCAGACCGTGTGTGTGTGGCGGGTGTGCTGCTGGCCCCATCCCGGGGCATCCGAGCCCCTCAGGACACCAGAACAGCCCAGCCCTGGGGCCAGGCCCCGTCTCCTGCCACGCTGGCTTCTCACGGCCGCCCGGGAGAAACGCTGCGGGGACAGGAGAGCAGCTGCCGGGTCCGTGGCACGGGGCAGGGGGTGGGGTCAGGCTTCCCCATGCAGTTCAGCCAGTGCCCCCAGTCCCCAGCATAGCCGGGCTCCCCCCAGCTCTGCTGACGCCCCTCACTCCCGGCCCGCAGCCCCTTCGCTACTCCCGTCCTCCCCATCTACACCCCCATTCCTCCCCCCATGCCGTGCTGCCCGCCCCTCGCATGTCCTGCCCTCCTTACGCCCTGCGGCCCCACGCCATGTCTTGGTGGCTCTTGCCAGCGGTGCCAGTCCGGGGGCACCACATCAGCATCTGGCAGGGACCAAATTGGGAAGATTTTTTTCTCTCGGCCCTGGGCGACAAACCCCCCAGGGCCACCCCTGCCCTGGCCTGGCCTGGCGACCCCTGTGCTGGCATGAGCTGGGTGGGCTCTCCGCACCCCTGCGGCGCCCAGCGCCCTCGGTCCTGCCAGGGTGGGGTTCTGGCAAGGACCCGGGTGATCGGGGTTACCCTGAGCGGAGGGGCCAGGGTTAGACCTGAGCCCAACCCGCGCCACTGCCCGGATCCCCACCCCGAGCTGGAGGCGCGGAGGTCAAACCTCGTTCCCATCTGAAGCACCCCCCGGATCAGTCCCCTGGGGGCTGCAGGACCAGGCCCGTGCTGTGCCCCTCCCCCTCTCTGGGGGGGGATTTTGTCTCTCCAGCACTTTGCAGCCCATTCAATGGGCCCAGTTGTTTGCCAGGAAGGTTTACTCAGCGCTGGCTTAACGGGAGCTAATTCCCCCAAGCCGCCGGGGATTAGCTGCGGCCGCGCCATTGGGCGGGCGGGCGAGAATCTGCCAGGCCTGCAAGCGGCCAGGATAATGGGTTTGCTTCGCTCAGCACCCACCGAGCGCCCGGCCGGGCCTCGGCTGTCGGACCCGGGCTGGGGGGATGGGAACCAACATGCCCTCACTCACAGCAGCTCTGCTCTAGTTCGGGGTCTGACTTTCGAATTCAGGAGGGGGGAGCCTGGGGGGGCTATTTGTGTCGGGTGCTGTACACCCCTCAAAAGCTTTATGCACCCACAACACACACCTCCGGGGACTGTTCTCCCTGATTTACAGGTGGGGAAACTGAGGCACACAGACTAGCGAAGTGACTTGCCCAATGTCACACACAGCGAGTCTGGGGCAGAGCCAGGACCAGAACCCAGGAGTCCTGGCTCCCAGCCCCCCGCTCTAACCACTAGCCCCACTCCCCTCCCAGCGCCAGGGATAGAACCCAGGAGTCCTGGCTCCCAGCCCCCCGCTCTAACCACTAGCCCTACTCCCCTCCCAGAGCCAGGGATAGAACCCAGGAGTCCTGGCTCCCAGCCCCACCGTAGGGTGACCAGACAGCAAGTGTGAAAAATCAGGATGGGGGTGGGGGGTAATAGGCACTGATATAAGACAAAACCCCAAATATCGGGACTGTCCCTATAAAATCAGGACATCTGGTCACCCTAACCCACTAGCCCCACTCCCCTCCCAGAGCCAGGGACAGAACCCAGGAGTCCTGGCGCCCAGCCCCCCCTGCTCTAACCCTTTGGCCCCTGCTCCGGTGCCAACTGGCGTCCAAGACTCCCCGGCGATGGTTGTCATGGTGGCAGGGCTAGTTACCCCTCTGCTCCCCCCCCCAGCGTCTGCCCTCGGGCCTTTACCCCCCCGGCAGAACCCCCCAATTCTCCCACTCGCAGACCAGGCCCTGGGGCTACGGCCCCAGGCGGATCCATCCTGCTTCCAGTTGGGCCCGGCCCCCGCGGCTCTCCGGGCCCTGACGCACAGACCAGGCAGCTCTTCACCCAACGCCGGCTTTAATCGGGGCAGCATGTGGGGGAAAAGGGGGTTAAACCCACCGACAGGCCACGCCCACGGCTGTCGTCCCTCGGACCCTGCCATGGCGCTCGTTCAGCAGGTGCCAGACGGATTCCCCTGAGCGACGTTCCTGTTCCAGCCCCTGCCTCAGCCCCTCTGCCCTCCTGCGTTCCTGGCCCCCTTCCTGCCCCAGGGGTTGCTGAGACGTAGGGTATCTCGAGCCCGCTTGTTTTCCCTGCCAGCCCCCCATTAAACTAACCCGGCCTGCCAGCCAGCCCTCTGCCCCACGGATCACGTCGCTCCAGGCGGGCCCAGGGGACGCTGAGAACGAGCAGCCGGCTGCAGCCAGAGCGGGGTGAGCCCCGCTCCCAAGTGGTGCCGCTGGCTTGTTCTGGGGGCGATCAGCAGTTCTGGGGGGGCCGCGCGCGAGAACCTGTAGCCAGGGCGGCGTGTGTCTGTGGGGCAAGGGAGGGTCCAGACCTATGGGCAAACCCAGCCTGCGAAGGGGGGGGCACAAAGCCAGAGGCCGTTTTGCCCTTGTTCTCGGTGGCCGTGGGGTCTGTGTGGCGCTCAGTGATCAGGCTGGCCCCAGCTGCTTTGGGGCCCCCTGTCTGGGGAGCCCCAACACCCCAGGGGGCTGTGGGAACAGCAATGGCGCAGGGACGTGGAGGGCCCGCAGGGTGCTGTGAACCAGGCCGGGCTACGCCACCCGCTGCTGCCCGCCTGGGAGCAAACCAGGAGCCTGCCAATAATTATCAACGGTCACAGGCGCCGGCGGGCTCCCAGCCAGCACCAGGGCGGTGGGCATGGACCGTGCCAGAGCTATCCTCACCCACAATGAACCCTGGCACGGTGCCAGCACTGCCGGAGTGTGCCTCGCGCCCCCCCCAGGAGTCAGGGGAGCAGCACTGCCATTTTGAGAGGGGGAAACCGAGGCACAGAAAGCGGGCAGTCATGCACTCAGTGAGTGGCATTGCTGCGGATAGAACCCAGGAGTCCTGGCTCCCAGCCCCACCCTGCTCTAACCACTAGACCCCACTCCCCTCCCGAAACCAGAGATAGAACCCAGGAGTCCTAGCACTCAGTCCCCCGCTCTATGCACAGGCTACGCTGTCTGTCCAAAAGTGGTGGCCCTGTGTCCCTGAGCCCCAGGACTGAGCTGTGGCAGGTTCTGATCCGAAGTGGCCCTGGTCTTGCCCATCCCCTGCCCCCACCGGTGGATGCTGGGTGCAGCTGGCACCAGATCTGGAGCAGCACTGGGAGTGGGGGTTGCTCAGTGGGGCTAGCAGGGGGGTGAGGGTGGGCTGGATCATGACAGTAGGGGGTGGCTCATGGAGGCTGGCAGGTCCTTGGGGGGCAGGACAGGGCAGGGGAGGCCGCGCTGGCTCAGCGCTGCTCCCCCTTGGGGGGCGGCTTGGCCCGGGCGGCGTCCTGGGGAGCGGTGGAGAGGGAGGAGCGGGACACGCTGGCCGTCTCCACAATGTCGATGTCCCGGCAGGTCAGGCAGGCGACCAGCTTCTCCCGCGAGGTGCTGGAGGCGAAGAGAAACTCGTAGGAGAGGCCGGCCAGCACCGCGCCCAGTGAGGGGCCGATCCAGTACACCTGGGGGGGGGGGACAGGCGTCAGACAGGGCCCAGCGAGATCCCGTACACCTGCGGGGG
>NC_048313.1:13767325-13769470 GCF_013100865.1 Trachemys scripta elegans
TTCCAAAGAGGATGGAGCTCGGCTGTTCTCAGTGGTGGCAGACGACAGAACAAGGAGCAATGGTCTCAAGTTGCAGTGGGGGAGGTCCAGGTTGGATATCAGGAAAAACTATTTCACTAGGAGGGCGGTGAAACACTGGAATGCGTTACCTAGGGAGGTGGTGGAGTCTCCTTCCTTGGAGGTTTTTAAGGCCCGGCTTGACAAAGCCCTGGCTGGGATGATTTAGCTGGGAATTGGTCCTGCTTTGAGCAGGGGGTTGGACTAGATGACCTCTTGAGGTCCCTTCCAACTCTGATATTCTATGATTCTATGGGCTGGGGGGACAGTGAAGGGGGATCAAATCCGGGGCCCAGTCAAGGCGGGATCCCTGCTCCTTGGGCATGGGAAGGTGGGAGTCTGACGGGTGGCCCTGTCCACAGGGCCGGGGGGCGACACTTCCACTGGGGAGAGGGGTGGCACTGCCAATGGGTGCTGGGGTTTCAGGGCAGCACTGCCAATGGGGCACTGGGTGTTCAGGATGGCAATGCCAATGGGGCACTGGGTGTTCAGGATGGCACTGCCAATGGGGTGAAGGGGGCTCAGGGTGGCACTGCCAGTGGGGCTGGGGGGGTCAGGGTGGCACTGCCAATGAGGCACTGGGGTTCAGGGTGGCACTGCCAATGGGGTGAAGGGGGGTCAGGGTGGCACTGCCAATGGGGCACTGGGGGTTCAGGGTGGCACTGCCAATGGGGTGAAGGGGGGTCAGACTGGCACTGCCAATGAGGGGCCGGGGCGGCACTGCCAATGGGGGGCTGGGGCGGCACTGCTGTCCCCCCAGAAGGCAGGTGCACCCTGTATCAGTAGCCAGGGCACACACGTCTGTCGGGCCAACCCAGGGCCCGGTTACCCAGCCCCTCCCAACGCCTACGGGCCCCAGACAGACGCCGGGGAGCCCAGGGCCCGAGGGGCAGCTGGGGCGGGGTCCCCAGCGACCCAGCTCAGACACTCACCCTGGTGACGAGGTGGCTGGCGGCTGCCACGGGCAGCGCCAGGTAGACGGCGGCCGAGGCCAGGATGGCGCCCAGGCACTGGGCCAGGACATAGGCGGTTCCGCGCAGGGCGTCCAGCTTGCGGGTGCAGAGGAAGGCCAGGGTGAGCGCCGGGTTGGCCTGGGCCCCGCTGACCTCGCCGAAGCAGTGAGCCAGCCCCACGGCCGCCATCCCGGCTGTCAGAGCCGGCTGCAGGGCGGGTGGGGCTGTGACGCGCCCGGGGCCGTCGGGGCACGAGGCCCCCAGCACCAGCCAGACGAAGATCAGGGTGCCAACCGCCTCCGCCAGCAGGGAGCGCCAGAACCGCCGGCTCCGTAGCTCCTGCGGGGGGGGGGGGGGGGCAGGGGGACCACGGGGGGGGGGGGAACCGGGGCAACAGATTGGGGGGTGTCTGGTCTCATAGCAACAGGCGGGGGGTCTGGAACCATGGCTGCAGAGGGAACACTGTGGGGAGGGGAGGTCACAGGGCAGGTAGGTGAATATGGACGGACAGAGGGACACGGGCGGGTGGGTGCATATGGATAGACCGACAGACACGGGTGGGTGGATATGGACGGACGGACAGAGGGACATGGGCGGGTGGGTGGATATGGACAGATGGATGGGCATGGGCGGGTGGGTGGATATGGACGGATGGACACAGGTGGGTGGATGGATATGGACAGATGGATGGACACGGGCGGGTGGGTGGATATGGACGGACGGGCAGATGGACAGGTGGATGGGTGGATATGGACGGATGGACAGAGGGGCACGGGCGGGTGGGTAGATATGGATGGATGGACATGGGGGGGTGGGGTGGACATGGACGGACAGATGGACATAGGTGGGTGGATATGGACGGATGGGTGGATGGGTGGATATGGATAGATGGACGGACGGGCGGGTGGGTGGATATGGATGGACGGACACTGGCAGGTGGGTGGATATGGATGGATGGGCGGACGGATGGGTGAATATGGACGGACAGGAGGGTGGGTGGATATGGATGGATGGGCAGATGGGTGGATATGGACAGATGGACACAGGCGGGTGGACATGGACGGACGGGCGGATGGGTGGGTATGGACAGATGGGTGGGTGGATATGGACAGACGGGCGGGTGGGTGGATATGGA
>NC_048313.1:13769516-13776223 GCF_013100865.1 Trachemys scripta elegans
GGGGGAGGGGGGGGGTGGGTGGGTGTGGAGGGGCGAGCGGGGAGGTGAGTGGATATGGACGGACGGGCGGATGGGTGGATATGGATGGATGGACGGGCGGGTGGGTGGATATGGATGGATGGACGGGCGGGTGGGTGGATATGGACGGACGGATGGATGGGTGGATATGGATGGACGGGCGGGTGGGTGGATATGGACGGACGGATGGATGGGTGGATATGGACGGATGGACGGGCGGATGGGTGGATATGGACGGACGGATGGACACGGGCTGGTGGACATGGACGGACAGATGGGCAGGGAGTACAGAGAAGTTCTCCCAGACGTCCCAGGTGCCCCATAGCCAGGGCTCAGCTGCCCGCCGGGTGCTGGGGTGCGGGCGAGGTGGGCAGCCCTTACCTCGCCGATGGCCATGCTGCCCGCCTGGCTCCTGCGGGCTCTGCTCTGGGAGACACAGGGTGCTGCGCTGCTCTCCCTCCAGGGATCCTCAGACCCCCCTCCCTCCCCTCCCCTCCAGGCCGGGCTCCTCTTAAAGGTACAGCAGCCGCGGGCTCTGGGCAAGGGGTTGGAGGGGCATTGGGGCAGAGCCCAAGGGTGCCCGCTGGGCAGAGGGGGCAGCAACGTGCTTCCAGGGACACCTGCTCCTGGGAACCCCCCAGTCTCCTCAACCAAACCTACAGCAACCAATCCCCACCCATATGCTGTTCTCCTGACCCACAGCCCCCTACCGCCCCAGCCCTGGGCTCCTCCGCTCCCCCCAGCGCTGCCAACACCCCACATTCTCTGTAACTCCTGCCCCGGGCCCCCCGTCACCTCCAGCTCTGCAGATGCGCCTCACGCCCGACCCGCAGCCCCCCCCGTTCCAGCCCCGGGCCCCCCGTCACCTCCAGCTCTGCAGATGCTCCCCCCCCCCCCCGGCTATTCCGGACCCCGGCTTCTCCGGGGCAGAAACTGCCAGTGTCTTTATTGGGGACCCGGGGGGGGGGCTGTCAGGACCAACCTGTGCTCACAGCTCCTGAGCCCGGGGCCAGACAGGGAGGCTGCCCGTGGAAAACCCCGGCTGGCCTGGGAGCGTCACTGGGCCCTGGGGGTCAGCTCGTGCCAGGCCAGAGCCAGCGGGACCTTGGGCAGCGGAACTAGGACCAGTGGGGGGGGGCCGAGGAGGAGCAGCCCCCTTGGGTCTGGACTAGGCAAGACAGGGCGGGGGGATTGGGGTCTGGGATGGGCAGGGCTGGGGGGGAGGCTTGGGGTCTGGGATGGGCAGGGTCATGGGGAGGTTGGGGTCTGGGATGGGAAGGACTGGGGGGGGTTGGGGTCTGGGATGGGCAGGACTGGGGCGGGGGTTGGGGTCTGGGATGGGCAGGGCTGAGGGGAGTTGGGGGCTGGGATGGGCAGGACTGGGGGAGGTTGGGGTCTGGGATGGGCAGGGCTGGCGGGGGGTTGGGGGCTGGGATGGGCAGGGCCCCTGTGTGTGGGGGTGTCTGACTCCCAACCTGAAAGCGGGGTGGTGGAGGTGGGGGTGGTGGTGGGGGTGGGGGGAGTTTGGTGACTCAGGCACCTGGAAACCAGCGGGTGCCATGGCAACCTGCCCCTTTGAATCTCAAGCAGGGGCCCAAGGCCTTTCTGAAGGGGGTTGTCAGGACGACCATTGTTCAGGGCTGGGATTCTCCCTCCTACCGGAGATGAAAGGACCTGGGAGCGTGTGCACAGGTGAGTGTGAACGTCTGTGCCAGTGAGTGTGCGCAGGCAGGGGGAGGTTGTGGGTGCAAGGAGCGGGGGTGGGGCTATGGGGCTGGGTGCTGTGATTGGGGGTGCGAGTCTCCTCTCACGCCGCTGTCACACCCATGGACCACTCCCCAGCCCCAGCACGGGGGCACCGATCCCAGCGGGGGCCTCTGGAGACGCCAGTAGCACCAGTGCCCCAGGAAAGGCCCCCGCCGGACACCGGGACACACGGGACAGCGTCCGCGGGGGCACCGGGCGCACGGGTCTGCGGATGAGCATGTGTCTGTATCAATCGCCCCATTGTAGAACCAGGGAAAGTGAGGCGCAGGGGAAGCAATTCCTCTTGGTGCAGCTGCGAAAGAACCCAGGAGTCCGGCCACAGTGCAGGAGGGGGGAACAGCGCTGGGCCGCCTGGGCTTCCAACCCCCTTCGACCGGAGGCCAGGGCCCTAAAGCCACTGGAGCCGTCCCTGGAGAATTCCCCTCCGCGCTGCCCCCCCAGCGTTGCCCCCCGCCACCCCCCAAGAGCTCCAGCTGGAGTCAGCGGGCCTTTAGAGCTGAAGCACCCGGCTCAGCAAAAGCCGGGGGCGCAGCGGCCCCGGGCTGACCCCGGCCGGTGCCGCACTGGCCCTATTCTTCCTGCCATTCTCTGCCTGGCGCGTGCTGACTTGCTGCAAAGCACCAGAACAATCAGCGGCCTCAATAGGTGAAACAAAGCCCCCCCCCCCCCCCCCGCCGCCCCCCCCCCGGGCGCCCCCCCCCCCCCCCCCCAACACACCCACGCTGGGCGGGCGGCCCTGTCAGGCCCCATCAGCATCAAACTTTGGCCCAGCGAGAGCCCAGTTCTGCCCACCGCTGCTGCAGCCCTCGCTGTGCCCGCCCATGGGTGGGCACCGACGTTACTCTTGCCGTGCCAGCTCCCTGCCCGCCCCAGCCACCACGTGGGTGCCCCTGTCGTTGGCATCTCCACCCTCCACCCGTCCCTGGGCACACACACCCCTTGTGCCCCCCCAGAGCTAGGCACTATGTTCAAAGAGCCTCTCCCCCACAGGGAACCACAGAGACACCCCCCAGTGAGGACCAGGGAGAAGCCCCCTCTCCGCTTTGCATGGAGCAGTTGCTGCTGCCCCATCGTGCCTTTATCCAACACCCACTGGGGATGACAAACTCCCCCTCCCGCCTTTCAGCCCCAATCCCTGGCACCGCTGCCCACACACGGCAGCAACTGGGGCTGTGCCCGGAGGGAAGGTGTTTGCGTTGTCCTGTCTCCCCGGCTCTCCTCCCCCCTCTGGGAGCCATGGGATGAGGTGAGACTGATCTGAGACCTGCTGGTCTGGGGCAGGACAAACCAGCCTCATATTCCCCCCACCCCAGGATGACCAGATAGCAACTGTGGGAAAAACGGGACAGGGGGTGGGGGGTAACAGGCGCCTATATAAGAAAAAGTCCCCAAAAATGGGACTGTCCCTATAAAAATGGGACATCTGGTTACCCTACCCCACCTTATAAGCTTTGTTCTGTTCCAGCCAGACCATTCCTCTCCCTCCCGCCCCCAGTCAGTCGGGGGCACCTCTCAGTTCCAGGGGCTTGCTCTGTTTGGGGCATGAAATGCCTGTCCAGCCCTCACCTCCCGCCCTGAGCCAGGCAGAGCGCAGGGGGACAGCGACTGGACGGGAAGCGCTCTCCCCAGGAGCAGAGGGAGGGGAATAAATGGGGCCAGGTGTGGAAGGGACAAGGGAGAAACCTCCCTCAGAACAGAGCTTGGCCGACCTAGATCTGGGCTCCTTGTGGGATTTCCATCCTCTCGTAACTGAAATACGTGGGGCCTGTGAAAACACTGAACCCGATTATTCTGTAGCCTGGCGCTCCAGGCCCGATTCTCCGTGGCCCTGCGCCTTCTTGTGCAGTCATGTGTCCCCGCGCTGATTCTCACTCACGCAAAGAAACATGGCATTCGTGAAACCTGGTGGAATGATTCCCACGACTGGACCATTAAAATCACCATCCACAAAAACCTGTGTAGGAAGGACAGAGGGGGACAGAGGTGGGTTTCGGGGGGAGAGGCGCTCTAGCGAAAGACTCCCTTCCCTGCTTTAGAGATACTGGTAATTCAAGCACAGGCTCCCGAATGCATGTGGATCAACCTGCTAACTAATGACACCCAGGCAGAGGTGCTGGTGGGGGTCCGTAACAGGCCACCGCATCAAAACAGAGAACAGGGGGCGAGTTCCTCCGTTAGCACCGGTCTCTGTAATGCAGAACTGCCAACCCCAAAGGTTCAAAACTCACACGTCAGGCTCACCAAAAATCATGAGATTGTCTTTCAAATCAAGAGATTACGTAGAAATAAGAGATTTGGTGTTGTTTTGATTCACCTCCTGCTTTTTGAGCCTTCAGGGTGCACTGGCTTCCCATTTTGAAGCTTTCTCCACAGCCACAAGGGCTAGAAACTTACTTGTTCTTTAAGAACAAAGGCTAAAATCATCCCAGATCCACTCGACTCCAGGAGCTGGGCCTTTAAGGAAAACAATCATTATCACGAGATTTATGACAAAATCAGGAGAGCTGGCACACTGTGGAACAAATGGTGTTCTTCTGGGGGGCTCTGATTTGGGAGACATATGCTGGAGATTCCCAGCTGCTGGTGGGAAAACATCATTAGCGTTTCTGGAAGTTACAGGTGATGGAAAACTGGAGAGGATGCAGAAAAGAGCCACCCAAAAGATTTAAGGGGCTCCCCTGCCCCTAACCAATCAGAGCTTGTCCGTGGAGAGGAACGGCTCTACAGCAATGCCTGACACAACAGCAAGAGATTTAAGGAGCAAACTCTGTTTGGCTGGTCAGAGAGAAGCTGGAGGGGGAGCTGATTACAGTTAGGGTGACCAGATGTCCTGATTTTATAGGGACAGTCCTGATATTTGGGGCTTTTTCTTATATAGGTGCCAATTACCCCCCACCCCCATCCCGATTTTTCACATTTGCTGTCTGGTCACCCTAATTACAGTGTATAAGTACCTTGGCGGGGAGATAACGCCAGACATCTAGTGGAGACAGGGAGAACAAGAACCAACAGCTGGTAGCTGAAACCAGACAAGTGCACATTAGAATGCAGCAGGCTCATTTGTATTTGTTTTTTAACAAGGAGGGTGATAAAGCATCGGAATAAATTACCCAGGGTCCTCAGATCAAGGTTGGCTGCCTTTCTGGAAGGTGCTTTAGCCAAACCCAGGTTATTGGGCTGAACGCAGGGGGAACAAGGTGAAAGGTCTGGCCTGTGTTATACATTTCATGCCCACTTTGCACTGGTCTAAATGACTGCACAGGATCTGGGATGATGGAAAATCAGGCCCGAAATACAGAGCTCCAAAAATCTCCAGCAGCTTCGCTCGTGTCACAGGGGATGTGGGTGGAACGTTACTCGGTACCAATGTTCCACAGCAGGGTGGTGGGGAACAGTGTAAGTGACTCTGGCTCCCAGCCCCGTTCTTGCTGGGTCCCTGGGTGAAAAGAAGCCACCGGTGGCACGTGCAGCTAAGGCCGCCCCCAGGCAGGTTCCAACTGAACTGTTGAGGTGATATCCAGAGCCGAGAAGGAATTGCTGCCCGTAGCTTCAACGTCAACACAGACCTGCTGTGTGACTGCGTAAGTCATTCCCCGCCCGTGCCTCAGTTTCCCCTCCCAGCCTTTGTCATACAGTTTAAGGCCAGGGGCGAGGGGCTGTTTCTCAGCATAGGTGTGTACACCGCCCAGCACAATGGGATTCTGTTCTACTCAGGTTCTTAGCTGTCCCTCCTCAGATAGGATGGTGACGAGGGCTGTATAAATTCCTGATACACTTAGATTGGACCGAATAGTCTCTGGACTGAGAGGAAGGAGGGGCCAGTGGTTAGGGACCCAGCCTGGGACTTGGGAAACGCAGGTTCTGCCACAGACTCCCTCTGTGCGACCTTGGGTAGGTCATTCAGCCTTTATGTACCTCAGTTTCCCCACCTGTACACTGGTGAGAATACCCCCGCCTCACCTCCCGGGGCGTTGTGAAAATACATATGTTAAAGACTACGCGGGGCTCAGATCCTGTGGTGAGGGGGGCCAGGTGACCTTAGTGAGATCCTTGTTGGGGCAGGAACCGTCCCACCTGCTGTGTCTGTGCAGCGCCTGGCGCACTGGGGGTGCTGCTGTCAGACCCATAATAATAAAGTTGTTCTTTGTGGCCCAGTCAGTTGCGGTGGCTGTCGAGGACCATGGGGACGTTACTATGGATTATAACAGGCCCCGAATAGTAATAGCACTTCGCACTTCTCTGGGGCCTTCAGCCCACATGGATCTGGGCAAGTATCTGTGCCTGGCTCCCCTTGCCCTGGGGTCAGCCCTGGCCCGCAGCTGGGCACAGAGTCAGAACAGGGGGAGCCCTGGGAGTAGAACCCAGGTGTCCGGGCCCCCAGCACCCCCTGACCACTCAACCCCACACCCCTCCCAGAGCTAGGGAGAGAACCCAGGCGTCCGGGCCCGCAGGCACTAGCCCCCACTCCCCTGCCCTCGCCAGGGAGAGAACCCAGGCGTCCGGGACCCAGGACAAGGCCCCCTAGTCAGTCCCCCAAGCTGGGCTCTGGACCAGGGACTTGCCCCGCCCCTTTGTCAGGTGTGGGGGGGTCAAAGGTCACGCCTAGGCCCCGCCTCCCTGGCTCCAGCGGAAGCCAGGCCCATCTAAGATGGCGGCGCTTCCGCCCGAGTCACGTGAGGCGGGAAGGCCGGGGAGGGTGGGGACTTGTCCCACGCGACTCCAAGATGGCGGCGCCCATGCTGCGCGCCCTGCGGCGGCCGGGCTGGGGCCTGCGCGGGGCTGGGCGGCCCCGAGCGAGCGGCCCCCACCGGAGGGGTAGGCACCGGCCGGAGCCCCGCCCCCCTGGGAGCCCCGCCCCCAACAGCCGCCGGGGGGGGAACCGCCCCCATGAAGGACCCGCGTGGGGGGGTGATACTGCCCCA
>NC_048313.1:13776245-13778355 GCF_013100865.1 Trachemys scripta elegans
CCTCCCCCCCAGGGTTGTCCCCGGGGGGGGGTCTGCGGCTGGCATAACTTCACTTCCCCAACACTGACCTGCCCTTTCCCCCCCCCCCCCCCCACTGGCCTGGGCCCGGGTCCTGCTCCCTGCACTCGTCATCCCCCTGTCCTGGGACTGGGGCCCTCACTCCCATTCTCCCCGCTGGGGCAGTGTGTGGGTGTCCCCCCCCCCGAAGGGTGGTGCGACCTTGTCAATGCTTTCCCAGTCCCCGATGCACGGCCCCCCCCAGCCCCTGAGACTCGCCGCCTGACCTTTCTCCGCCACCCGTTTCCTGGCCAGCTCGCTCTCCTCCCTGAGACTTGGCTCCCACCATGGAAAAGATGAGAGCAGCTGCAGGGGCGGCTGCTTTTACAGGGCCGTTGAGCTCAGCCCCACGGTTCAGCTTTGTTTAAGAACCATCCGGGAGTGTGATTTGCGTGGCATGATCGCCCAGCGGGGCGCAGGGAACCTGGCTGGGTGCTCGCAGGGGTCCCCGCACCAGAGACTGGCTTCAAATCGAGAGAAATGGGCGTTGGGTTCTTTAGATCTGTCTCCTGCATTAGGATTCATGTTTTTTCCCTGATCCTATGAAGGTTACAAACATACTCCTACGTTTTTTGCTGGGAAGCTCTCCAGGCGCGGAGACATTTTGCAACATTTGAGGGGTTTCTTCACTCACGGTAAAATTGCAAGAGTTGGCAATGCTGCGATCGTTAATGCCTGTATCCTTGCAACGCCCCTTGTGAGAGAGGGAACTGCTATTAACTTCATTCTGCTGGTGGGGCAGAAGAGAGATTTTCAAAAGTGACCTGCCTGTAAGACACAGAGCAGGGTCTGTCTCTTAACTACGCCTGTGTGGTGCCTAGCAGAAAGGCCCTGATCTCAGGTGCGACTGTAACCCTAAAAATGTCAGGTGTTAGCAAAACAGGAAAGGACCCTGAAGTATCATTTTTATTTTGTGTGTCCTTTAAACCAACAATCTAGCTCCCCACCCCAGCCCACTAATGTGAACTTTCTTGGTTCTAAGTATCAGAGGGGTAGCCGTGTTAGTCTGAATCTGTAAAAAGCAACAGAGGCAAGAAGTGCATCTGAAGAAGTGAGGTTCTTACCCACAAAAGCTTATGCTCCCAATACTTCTGTTAGTCTCAAAGGTGCCACGGGGACCCTCTGTTGCTTTCTTGGTTCTAATCATCTTGGAGTGGAAGAATTTGCTGTCCTAGTGGATTCTTTTTGTGAGCCCTCAGTAAAGCTTCCTGTCTTTTCCCTCTCCTGCAGACATCAGTTTCAAGCTAGACGAGCGAACGGCTCACAGCAGCCTGGATCTCTCCAAAAAAGACACCAGCGTCATTTACCGCATGCTGGGGATTGACCCAACCAAGGTCCCCCAGAACCCCGAGCGATTTCGGGAGTGGGCGGTGGTGTTGGGGGACACTGCCGTGTCCAGCGGCCAGCACTACTGGGAAGTGACGGTCAAGCGCTCGCAGCAGTTCCGTATCGGCGTGGCTGATGTGGACATTTCCAGGGAAGGGTGCATTGGGCACGACGACCGCTCCTGGGTGTTTGCATACTCCCACCACAGGTGGTACGTCATGCTGGCCAATGAAACCACCCCCATCCGCAACGTCGGCAACCCCGAGCGCGTGGGTCTGCTGCTGGACTACGAGGGCAGGAAACTCAGCCTGGTGGACGTGGGCAAACAGGTGTTAATCCATACCCTGGCCACGGAGTTCCAGGGGCCCGTGGTGCCTGCGTTTGCTCTCTGGGATGGGGAGCTGCTAACTCATTCTGGGATGGATGTGCCCAAGAACCTCCGGGACAGTTAACGGTTAACCCCAGGGCCTGGGATGTCTGGACGTGTCCTTCTGTAGGGAGATCCTTCGACGATGCTTCAGCGTGAGGCAGAGAAAGGGATTTGGTCAGTCCCCTCACCCCGCTTAGTCCAGAGGGGGCGCTCTCCAGGCAGTCTAGCGCTTGCTTTCCCCTTGGGAAGGAGCAGTCCCCTCTCAGCCCCAGCTAGGAACCAACTCCAGCTCTTCTGCTCAGCTAAAGCAGGGTCCTCAGGCCAAGATTCTGTGGCTCAACCCTGGAGCAGAGAAGC
>NC_048313.1:13783150-13803084 GCF_013100865.1 Trachemys scripta elegans
CTCCCACCCCCAGCTCGGCCGGTGCCCCTCACTCCCGACCTGCAGCCCCCTGTTCAGTAGGGGTCCGTCTTCCCAAAAGCCAGAATCTTGCTCTCAAATAAGGTCCCAATGCTCCCCTCCTCTGCTTGGATTTATTAGGTGTGTTATGGTTGCACTAGGAGCTCCAGTCCTGGGCCCGTTGTGTGCGGTGCTGCACGAACAGAACAAAAAGTCGCTCCGGCCCCCAAGGAGCTCACAATCGAAGTGCGCAGACAGACCTGCTCAGAGATCTGGCCGTGCAGAAGCCTCAGTATTGCAAGAATCAGAAGTCGTGGGGCTAACAAGACGTGTGTTAAACCACTGCGCCAGCTGCTGTTCTCTGCTGGAGCTGCACTTCCCCCTTCCTCTGTACATGGTGCGCTCTGGGGAGGCAGCAAGACCCTCTGATCCGACTACTATGGGGAGAAATAACCAAACAAACAAACAAAACAATCACTGAGAACACAAATCCACACACTGATCTCAGACCCACCCTCGCCCCAGAAACAAAGG
Organism: Trachemys scripta elegans; assembly: GCF_013100865.1. Classification (NCBI taxonomy): domain Eukaryota; kingdom Metazoa; phylum Chordata; order Testudines; family Emydidae; genus Trachemys; species Trachemys scripta. The sequence goes on from NC_048313.1 coordinate 13,783,682, forward strand.
CTGGGCTGGAAGGCACTGCGAGGTCAGGGCCAGATAACACTAGCCCAGCCCTGACAGCTGTTTGTCCCACCTGCCCTTAAAAACCTCCAATGCCGAGATTCCACAACCTCCCTTGGAAGCCCGTGTGGGAGTTTAACTACCTGGAGAGTTTTTCCTAATATCCTAAACCGCCCTTGCTGCAGGTGAAGCCCGTTGCTTCTTGTTCTCCCTTCTGTGGATGTGGAGAACAATTTGTCACTGTCCTTGTTAGAACAGCCCTCAGCGTCTTTGCGGACTGTTCTCGGGTCCCCCCTCAGTCGGTTTTTCTCCAGACTAAACCCGCCCCGTTGTTTTAACCTTTCCTCACAGGTCAGCTTTTTTCAACCTTTGATCATTTTTGTTGCTCTTCTCTGGACTCTCTCCAATTTGTCCACGTCGTTCTTAATGTGCGGCACCCAGAACTGGACACAGTTCTCCAGCTGGGGCAGGACGGTTACTTCCTGTGTCTTACGTATGGCGCTCCTGTTAATACAGCTCAGAATAGTATTAGTCTCTTGCAGCTGCATCTTCAACTTGTGATCCGCTCGAACCCCCAGATCCTTTTCAGCAGGACGAGCGCCTGGCCAGTTATTCCCCCGTTTGGAGCTGGGCATTCGATTTTTCCTTCCTAAATGTAGTACTTTGCACGTGTCTTTATTGAATTGCAGCTTGTTGATTTCAGACCAATTCTCTCATTTGTCAAGGTTGTTTTTAATTCTAATCTTGTCCTCCAAAGAGCCTATAACTCCTCCCAGCTCGGTGGCATCCGCCAATTTTATAGGCATCCTCTCCACTCTATTATCCAAGTCATTCATGAAAATATTGAATAGTACCAGGCCCAGAACTGATCCCTGGGGGACCCCAGGAGATACGCTCTCCCAGTTTGATAGCAAGCCATTGATAACTGCTCCGAATACCGTCTTTCAACCAGTCGTGGACCCACCTTAGAGGAATTGAACCTAGACTGGATCTCCCTAGTTTGTTTATGAGACTGTCATGTGGGCCGTGCAGAAGGAAAATAGGTTGGTTTGGCATGAGCTGGTCTTGACAAATCCATGCTGGTGGCTCCTTATAACCCTGTTATCCTCTACGTGCTTATAAACGGACTGGTTAATCATTTGTGCCAGTGTCTTTCCTCGTATCGAAGTCAGGCTGACTGGTCTGTCACTCCCCAGACCCTCTTTTGAAAGGTAGGTTTTGTGTTTGTCCGTCTCCAGACCTCTGGGACCTCCCCTGTCCTCCAGGAGTTGTCAAAGATAATTGCTTCAGCTAGTTCCTCAAGTACCCCAGGCCGAATTTCATCAGGCCCTGCCGACTTGAATACATTTAACGTATCTAAATAGTCTGTATCTTAGGCTTTTCCTGTTTGGGCTGGTTATTTTAGCGTGTTGAGCATCTGGTCACCATTCATGTGTTTAGTGAAGACCAGGGTGGATAAAAATCAATGATTTTTTTTTTTATTTAGATTTAGATTTTTTTATTTAAATCGGATTTTGTTGATAAAATGCTTTTTGAGGGAAAATCCTGTCTAAAGATAGTTTTAATTAGGATATATTCTAGCTCAAAGATAGCGCATCATGGAATAGGGATTCTAAATTCTAATTCTATAGTATGAGACAATATATTCATATAATGAATAAGAAAAGTTTTGTAAATGAGTCCCAACAGTTCATGGATTAGGGACTCGATCTTACGGGACTCCAGGGGCTTCTGTATAGATTGAGGTTAATCTTTCGATCTACCCAATGGGACTCAGTGCTCAGTCTAGAAGATACCATCAGAGATGCTTAGTTTTGCAGTTCTCAATCTGTGGATTTATGTCTCCAGAGGCAACATGCTTGTTAACAGCAAAAATGTTTTTAAATAAATAATATATAGAGTTGAGAAATGACAGACCTCAGCTCTATTGTCCCTCTGCATATTTGTGTACACAGAGTCAATCCCTTACCTCTCTAAAAGTGCAAAGTTTCAAAAAGTTCAATGACTAGAAGATTGTTGGGGGTGGAATAGATCTGGACAAGGAGAAGAAGTCTGGAGATAAATGTGAGGGACAGGCAGTAGAAACAAAAGTGAAACTGTTTGAACAGCATATTCCAGGGCCTGGCATAAGATAAGACAGCGGGTGCGTGCAGCCAGGTGGAGGAGACAGCATGCCAAGGTGTGGCCAGAGCCCCCCAGCTGCCCGGCCAACCTCTGAGCCTTGACACCAACATGTGACCCCCCTCTCACCTCCAGCCTGGAGTGTTCCCAGGTGAAGCCCCAATTCTGCAAATGGGTCCATGGAGAGTGGATCGGATCTCAGGAGCGGCGCTGACCTCTCTCGAGGGGGGCAGTTTGGAAATTCGTGCCTGTAAAACTCTGATCCAAGCAAAGGAAAAAAACCCAGGCCATCGGCTTCCCAACGTGTTGTTATCCGAAGTGGGGAATAAGGGATAGAGAGACAGACTTAAAGGCATTTTAGTTTGTGGTGGCAGCATGGCCTAGTGGCTAGAGCCCTGGACAGGGGCTTGGGAGACCTGCCTTTGGGCAAATCAGGAATTAGCCTGTGGAACTCTCTGCCACATGATACCATGGAGTCAAGAATTTAGCAAGACTAAAAGGGGGGGGGGGGGCGATGTTTCTAGGGAGGACGGGAATAGCCAGAGTTCGAAAAGCTGATGCTAACACAGATTTTTGGAAGGGAGATCAAACCTCACGCTCCGGAATTAAAAACAATCTCCTAGAGGTTAGAATGAGACCTTCACAGAGGCTTGATTATCCCACATCCACCTCTGGCCGCTGTCTGAGGCAGGGTACTGGTGCAGATGGACCAGGGGTAAGGAATCCAGGGGGGAAATCACTCTGGGTCTAGTGGAGCGGTTCCTGCAACCCTACAATAACAAACCACTGCAGCTTTTCCAAGCTTCTCCTCCGTTCTAGTTGTGTGTCATCACCTGAGGAGTGACGCCCTCCCCCCTGGCCATGACCCGGGCACAACACAGAGTAACAACACATGGGTAAAAAATGTGTGGCCGTCTGGCTTGGGCCTGGTGTGTTTAATGGGAAACAGATGTTGGTTTTCTAACCTTAGCAGCTGACGGTTCCGGGCCGCTCTGAAACACCCCCTGGTTCATGCACACGTAAATATTGATTGCATCAATACAAGCTAGCCAGTAAACCAGCCCAGGTGGCCAGCCGGCCGGTGCGCATTTCAGACCCTGTTCGATCTTTCAGTTTGGAGGGTGAGTTTGATGCTTCGAGGGGGAGGTGGAAGAGAAGAGGCGAAGGCTTGCTTGGCGCTGCACGGCCGTGGTCCCTGTCCTCACCCTGCCAAGGGAGGTCAGGAATTACCCCCACCCAAGAAAGGGCACAGACGGGGAATAGAACCCAGGAGTCCTGGTGCTTAGTTCAGTGCCTTTTGGTTCTCGTCAGACATGCAGTCCCATTGCAGAGGGGCAGGTTCTGGTTTAGCGGCTGAGACCTAACATCCCCTCACCCACCCGATAGTCAGGGGTCTGCGGATTAATTTGCCACTCTTGGGTCTCCTTAGGGGAACTAAAACCCCGTTGATTTTTACAGAGTCTTTTGCATCATGGGAGGTGGGTCCCATCACGCACCAGAGGCAGCAGGTTTAAAGCTCCTTCACCCCACGCACGATCAGCCTGTGGAACTCCTTGCCAGGGGATGTTGTGAAGGCCGAAAGTACAACTGGGTTCAAAAAAGAATGAGCTCCGTTCGTGGAGGAGAGGCACCCCAGTGGCTATTAGTCACAATGGTCAGGGACGCAGCCCCATGCGCTGGCTGTTATAAATCCATGGGATGCCCACATCGTGAATACGGCCTGCAGATGTGGTCGCCCCGTCTCAAAAAAGATCTAATGGAATTGGGAAAGGTTCAGAAAAGGGCAACAGAAATGACTAGGGGTATGGAATGGCTGCCGTATGAGGAGAGATTAATAAGACTGGGACTTTTCAGCTTGGAAAAGAGACGACTAAGGGGAGATATGATAGAGGGCTATAAAATCATGACTGGTGTGGAGAAAGTAAATAAGGAAGTGTTATTTACTCCTTCTCATAACACAAGAGCTAGGGGCCACCAAATGAAATGAATAGGCATCAGGTTTAAAACAAAGAAAAGGAAGTATTTTTTCACACAACGCATAGTCAACCTGTGGAACTCCTTGCTAGAGGATGTTGTGAAGGCCAAGACTATCACAGGGTTCAAAAAAGAACTACCTACATTCATGGAGGATAGGTCCATCAATGGCTATTAGCCAGGATGGGCAGGGATGGTGTCCCTAGCCTCTGTTTGCCAGAAGGTGGGAATGGGCAACAGGGGATGGATCACTTGAGGATTCCCTGCTCTGTTCATCCCCTCGGGGGCCCCTGGCACTGGCCACTGTCGGCAGACAGGACACTGGGCTAGATGGACCTTTGGTCTGACCCAGTCTGGCCGTTCTCATGTCACCTACTGCCCAGGTGGGGCGTACCTTGACACCCCACTAGGTGGCAGCATTCCTCCTTCATTTCAATGCCCAGAGGCTGGTGTCCCTTGGGTTGCAGGCAGGAGGGGGCAGTTCTGCAGAGGATTTGGGGTGGGATCATGGCGCCGTGGAGCTGCCCCTCTCTCCACCTGGGTAGCACCGCTCACCCCACCCCCAAGAAAGGAATCAGGATGCCCCACGGGCCCGGGAAGTCATTTCTGAGCCATGGTGCATCTTGCCGGCTGGGGGAACAATGCCCGTATGAGAACGGGGTGCCGTCCTGCCCACGCCCAGCGCTCTGCTCCACCAGGCTGGCACCACAGAGCTGGGCAGAGCAGCTGGGTTATGCCACCTTAGGGGAAGGGAGGAACTCACCTGCTTTATCTGGTTTCACTGCCCGGCCTAGGGACCCAGGTGTTCTGGGTTGGGGACACCCAGAGGGCAGGGCTGGTGAACATTTGTACAGCACAGCTTGTTTCCTAACATGAGCTAACCCAGCCTCACAGGGAGATGGGGATGTACTGTAGCGATCGAGGGTCACCGCCCTCTGCTGGATATTATCAGAGCAGCGCAGGTGTGTGTCATAAGCCCTATACTGCTATCAACTAATGGAGATTCTCCGCTAGCTCAGGTGCTGGGGCCTGGGTTCCTGGAGCAGAAGGGTGCCGTTTTAACCCTGCTGTCACCATGTCCAGCATTGAGTGATGACAGGGAAGGTATGGGGGGGGAGAATTTGATACAGAGGGGGGAAACAGGCACGGAGGGCTGACACCCTTAGTGGTAGCGCTGGGAATAGAACCCGGGAGTCCTGAGGCCTAATCTAGTGCCCTACCCACTGGCCAGCACTGCCTCTCCTGATGCCAGGTGAGCACATTCACAGAACAGAAATGATGTCCTAGGCTCCTTTGGCATGGGCCTGCGGAGTCCATTCCAGCTGGCTGCGGGGATCCAGTTCGGGTCTTTCCCCCCTCCCGTTTCTAAGAGAATTTACGGGCTCAGGAGTGGGGTGGAGTTTTCCTTCTAGGCTCCGCCTGGAATGGTGGCAGGGAAATCCTGGACTGGAATCCTGCCCATAATGCACCCATCTGGAATGGACTCAGGCTGCAATCCCGGCTCTGGGCCCCTGACAGGGCGTGTGTCAATGGGCCCCCATCCCATCAGGGGAGGCCGTGCAGGGGGAGTTCGGGGCTGGGTGGAGGGGGATTCGATTGACCCTGCTGTAGCCCGGAGATTCCCACGGTAACCCCCCGCCCCAAGACATGGGTAGGCCCAGGGGTGCCCGTCAGGGCAGTTCCCCGCCTCAGCCAGAGGGGAACACTGCAGAGCACGTCCCCGTCCCTGTCCCTGTCCCCGTCCCCGTCCCCCCTGTTTGTAGCTGATTGGCCTTGCTGGAGCTCAGCCCGCGCTCTGGCCACATGTTCCCTGCCTGGCCAGGCCCCTGCTGAATGGCTGGCCGGCCTCCAGCACATCTGCAGGGAGCGCGGCCCAACGGCTGCAAAACCTGGAGGCCATGACGACAGCAGAGGCCACTCCGGCCTGTTTCTGCCCAGCTGGGTCCCAGAGCCCGAGCCCCACACAACGAGGCACCTGCTGCTGCCCCGACTCCATCGCCCGCCCCTCTGCAGATTGGAGCGGAGCGCCTGACTCCCCCTCCAGAGTCCCCATTCCCCCCCCATCAGCTTGAGGACCAACTGGGTTTGATCTTTGCGGCCCCTGTTGCAAATAGATCCAGCGCCTCCCCCACTTTGTCAGGCCATTTGGGGAACCCCCTGGCTTCGCCTGAGGACTGGAGCAGCCCAGGGACCACGTGGCCTCCCCCACCATCGTCTCTTGAGCTAAGGCTGGGGTGGGTGTGACCCTATGCAGCCCTGATGGGGTTTAATGCACCCCCCCTGCATCCCAGAAAGCAGGCCAGGACTCATTTGGGGGGGGCAACTGGGGACAGGGAACTGGGCATCCCGGCATTCTGTGTTGGGGGGGCTCCCCATCCCACCTCCCCTTAGGGGGCCTCCCGGGATCCCACGTCAGCACCTTCCTCTTCCCAGCCCCCCTCGCCCGGGAGCTATGCGAGGAATTCACAAACAATCCGGCCGTTGGCTCAGGGTCCGGCCTGGTGTGTGTGGGGAGATCCGGTTTCCCGGCTCCGGCCAGCTGCGTGGGGAGCCCAGGAATGCACCGCTGACCCCAGCCAGCCCCCCACCCCTTGCGCCATCTTCCTGGGGCCTAGCCAGGGAAGGGGCAGACAGTCCTGCCCTCCCACCTGGGTTGGTGGGGGGGGATGCTCCAACGTTGGGGGCCTGAGAGGGCCACAGCGAGGGGCATGGTCTAACAGGCGCATACATTTGCATGCATTTTGCTGAGTTGCTTTGGTTCCAAGGCCCAATTTCGGAGCGCCACCTCCTGGCCCGTTCTGACCCATGGGCGTTCTCCTGTCTCCCCCACCCGATCTGTCTGTCCTCCAAGCCCCAAGGCATCCCAGCTCCACTCTGGGGGCGTGAGCCCACCCTCCGACTCCAGGCCAGGTTTTCCTCCTCGCTCCTCGGGAGGGAGGGGCAGAGCCGCTACCTGCCTCTGCTGCAGACTGGGTGGGTCCCTGGCCTTTCACCTGCCGCAGCTGCAGGGAAATCCCGGCCTGGGATCTAGTCCCTGGTGGTCTGGGCTGGAGACTGGTTACCCTGCAGGAGGCGTCTGTGACTAACTGGGGCTGGTCCTAGGCCCGGGCCCCCCAAACTCCCCAGAGCGAGAGGAGGCGGCGACTGTCACCCCCATAGCGGGGAGATTCATAGATTCTAGGACTGGAAGGGACCTTGAGAGGTCATCGAGTCCAGTCCCCTGCCCGCATGGCAGGACCAAATACTGTCTAGCCCATCCCTGATAGACATTTATCCAACCTACTCTTAAATATCTCCAGAGACGGAGATTCCACAACCTCCCTAGGCAATTTATTCCAGTGTTTAACCACCCTGACAGTTAGGAACTTTTTCCTAATGTCCAACCTAGACCTCCCTTGCTGCAGTTTAAACCCATTGTTTCTGGTTCTATCCTATGACCTAGTGCTTAGAGCGGAGGGAGGGATAGCTCAGTGGTTTGAGCATTGGCCTGCTAAAGCCAGGGCTGTGAGTTCAATCCTTGAGGGGGCCACTTAGGGATCTGGGGCAAAAATCAGTACTTGGTCCTGCTAGTGAAGGCAGGGGGCTGGACTCAATGACTTTTCAGGGTTCCTTCCAGTTCTAGGAGATAGGGTCTCTCTATTAATTATCATGACCCTTCTGTCACTGACTCCCTGGATGGGCTTGGGGAGCCCCTCTCCGTGCCTCAGTTTCCTCATCTGTCAAATAAGGGTTACTGATTCCCTGACCTTGGGGGAAAGCTTTCCATCCATCTGTCTATTCCTCCATATCCACCTCTCCCTCCCTCCATACTTTTCTCTCTCTCCTTCCCAGCTCACCCTGCCAGGCATCTGGCTCTAATAGCCTCTCTTCTCTGCAGCTCAGTTCCCCTGGGACCCGGCTGCTCCCTCCCCAGGGCTCCCCGCCCCCACCCCCCAGAGCAGCATCCGCAGCTGGGCCCTTTGTTTGTTTCAGCCCTGGAGCTGGGTTCCACATCCCCTCCACTTGGAGTGGTGCTTGTCTCACCTCCAGGTGCTGGCCCACCCTGCAGTGACCTCAGAGACCCCCCACCTGCAGGAGAGACCCTGGGGGGGGGCATCCAGCCCCAAATACCTAGAATCAACTGCCCCATGAAACCTCACCCCAAGCCCGTAAACTCCTCCAGGTGCAAGGAGCTGGGGTGGGTGCCCTGTTCTGGGGGGGGAGCCCTTTGTGTTCTGTTCTGCACCCCCCAACCGGGGCTCTCCCAGCCTGCCTCCCCCGCCCAGGATCTCCCAGCGAGCACAGATGGGTGTGGACTGGGGGCCAGCTTGCTCCAGGGTGAAGATGGGCAGGGGGCTGCTGATTTGTCTCAGTTCCCCCAGAATCTCAGTGTGATCGGCACCCAATTCCGCACCTCCTAGGCCAGCTGCCTTGGGGCCGGCCCACCCTAGAGGGGAAAGGGCCCATGTCTTATTCCCTGCTCCCTCCGCACAAGCCAGCCAGTGCCCACCCTGGGGCTGGATCAGAGCTGGCACCCCCTAGGGGAAAGGCCCCGTGCCCCCCTCCCCGCCCCCCCCCCCCCCCCCCGCTCCAGCCAGTCCTCTCAGCTTGGGCCATCCTGACATCACAGCTGCAGAGAGATGCCAGGGCCAGATTTTCCAGGCCAGGCCCCACAAGTGCGTGTTCTGGCCATGCCCAGCAGCCCCAGTCAGGGATCCAGACCCCGCAATGCAGGGAACCCCTGCCCCAGATGAGGGGGGGAGAGAGGAAAGGGTGGTATGGGAGCTCTGGACTGGGAACAGCCGGGTGCATGGCTGGGACTCCAGCTTCCCGTGTGCCGCACAGCACGGGAAGGGTTAAGTCTGTCCCCATCCTGATCCGGGTGTCCCCCCCCCACATGTTGCTGGGCCTGGGTGGAGCCTCGTGATCCCCGGCTACGGAGAGCAGGGAGCCCCATGGCCCCGGAGCGCTCCCCATCCCTCGGTGACTCATGTGAAAGACACACAAGGTAACACCCAGCGAGGGCAGCGTGACATGACCCAGCCCAGAGGGGGCGACGCTGAGACCGGCTCGCACAGCTCCTAGGGTGGGGGTGGCCCCAGGGTGACCCCGTTCCTGCCAGGAATATCCCTCCCAGCTGGAGACCATGCCCCGCCCCCAGGCTGGGGCTACCCTCTGTCTAACCCCCGCAGTGTTGGCCACCAGGGGGTGCTGGTCTGCACCCACCCGCCCCTCACCAGGCCCCAGGTGACAGCCCTGCCCAGACATGGCTGGGAGATGAGTGGGGGTCTCAGTAGGGGGCGCTCTCCCCTGCCAGTCAGTGCTGGGCCCAAGGCCTGCCAGGAATGGGGGCAAGGGGCTGGTCTCACGTGGGGGGCCGGCTGGAACAGGGGTCTGGGCCTGCCCGGAGGGGGCTGTTCCCCGAGTAGTGCGGGCCAGACAGCCGGAGACAGGACGTCGGGCCCAGCACCCCGAATGCCAGCCTGGGCCTTCGCACCCTGCCGCCGGGCCTGGGCAAGGTCCAACTTCCCGCTGCTGGGTGCGTGCAGCGCCTGGCGCGGCGGTGGGGAGGCTGGACGCTGGTTTCTCCCCGCAACCCTCCTAAAGCCAAAACCAGGGCAACACCCGCCCCAACCCCAATCACTTCTGCAACACCCCAGCCACCGTGGCACCCCCCGGGCCCAGCGGCTACTGAGTCTTTGGGCTGGTTGCCCCCGGGGCCGGCATTATTTCGGGGACCCCCCCCCCGGGGCCTGTGCTGTGCAGGAGGTCAGACGAGAAGGAGCCACAGTGGGTCCCTTTCCGGCCTGGGACCCCGTGGGGGAGGAGAAGCGGCCCCTCCCTCGGGCGCCGCTCCCTCCGCGGGCGCTAGGACCCAGTGGAAAGTTGTCATCCCGGCCCTAGATTCCAGGCTGGCTTCCCTGGGTGTGACGTCAGCCAGCAGCCCCGTCCCCCCCCCTCCAGCGCCCCCCCCGCCCCGTTCCCAGGCCCGTAACATTAGGGAGGAAAATGTTACTTTCCGTCCAGCCGCGGGCCGCCATCGCCACATTTGGCTACAATAAGACCAGCAAGAAGGTAGGAAAAGCGACTGCGTCCTGCCCCCCCCGCCCCAGCGCGCCCCAATGCCTTTGGCCCCCCAGGAGAGGAGAAGGGGGGTTCCCATCTCCCCCCCCCCGCTCCCTGTACCTCCCGTTAGCCGCGGGGCCCGGCTCAGGCCTTTGTGCTGGGGGAAGTTCAGGGCGCTGCCCCCCCCGCAGCACCGCCCAGGGTGAAGATCTGCCCCCCCCCCTCCGCGCTGCTCCACCAAGTGTAGGCTGGAGAATCGCTTTTCCGGGCACCCCCCCCGACTACCACCACCACTCCCGGGCCGAGCTGGGCTGCGCCCCCCACCCCGGAGTGTGGGGTGGGCTGAGGTGTGGGGATGGGGGGGAGCTGATCTCCACTTCGGGGTTCAGGGGGGTCCCCGTGTTCCGGGGAGAGGGGTTTGATTGGTGGGTGAATATCCCAGGCAGGCCAGGCCTGGCACCAGATTCCCAGGGACGGAGGCACGTGGGTGCCAAGGGGGGGGGGGGACCCTGTCTGCTCCCCACCTCCCTCCGACTGTGGTTGGCTCTGGGGCTACCTGGGGGGTGTCTGTGTCCCCCCCGTGCAGGCAGAACGCGAGGGGGGTGTTATTGGCGTTGGGGTCAGAGTTAGGGGGTTTAGGGTCTTGCTGGGATTAGACTTTGGGTTTGGATTTTGGAGTGGGGTCTAGTGGGTTAGAGCTGGGGGGGGCTGGCAGCCAGGACTCCTGGGTTCTCTCCTCAGCTCTGGGAGGGGAGCATAGTCTAGTGGTTGGGGCGGGGGGGGCTGGGAGCCAGGACTCCTGGGTTCTCTCCCCAGCTCTGGGAGGGGAGCATGGTCTAGTGGTTAGGGGGGCTGGGAGCCAGGACTCCTGGGTTCTCTCCCCAGCTCTGGGAGGGGAGCCTAGCGTAGCCTGGGGGTTAACACAGTGGGGCCTGGGGAGGGGGGAGCAGGACTCCTGGTTTTAGTCCCAGCTCTGCCACTGGCTGGCGGTGTGACCTTGTGAGGGACAAGCCTCCGTGCCTCAGTTTCCCTGTCTGCAGAGTGGCGCGCGGGGGCAGGCGGGTGAATTCTCATGTCTCTGAATCCCAGTGAGACCCTCTGCCCTTCACAAGCCCCTTCTCCCACAGCGCCACCGGGGGGGCAGAACCATTGTGCCCTGTTATCGCGGGGGTAACAGCTGGAGTCTCTGTCCCATGGAGCAGGGATCCATGCAGCACCCGGGGGGCCTCCGATACACCCCCTCCCCCTGGACTCCAGATTACACCCAGACGGATGGCTCTGTAATCCAGACCTCTCCCTCCCCTTTCGGGGCTCCCTTCTGCAGACCATGGCTTGGATCCCCCCCCACCCCCTCTTGTCCCCGTGACATTAACGTCCTGAGCGTTGGAGATGAGTCTGCAGCACCAGCCAGCCAGAAGCCATGACTGACTGGCCCCATCACCCACCCCGAGTGTCCACCCCCCCACACCCCCAGAGTCCGCCGCCGAGTCAGGCCGCGAATGCCAGAAACGCAGGAGCTGGGGAGCAAAGTGAAGGCCTCCGAGAAGCCAGCTGTACACATGTAAAATCATTCCTTTGTGTGTGCGAGATCTGTCACTTTCCAAGCCACTGAACTTTCTCCAGGGGAGTGTGTGTGTCGTCGGCGGGTTCGTGTGTGCGAGTCTGGGGGATCAGTGCGTGTGGCGTCCGCAGTGTACTTGCGCTGGCCTTTTCTGTCAGAGGGGCTTTACAGGGTGTCGGCCCGTGTTTGGGGTGTTTTTTGCGTCTGTCTGTCTTTGTGCGCCCGGATTGTCTCCCTGTAACTGCTGGTGCGTGTCGGGCTGTGTATTTGGGGCAGCGGCGTTTGGATGTGCACCTGTGACATAGTTGCCGTATTGACGTGTGAGATGGTGAGTTTGTTGACATGCTGGTGAATTTGCTCTAGTGTGTCTGTGTTGGCGCGCGTGCGATGGTCGTGTGTGTGGCGTATTGGTGAGTCTGGGTGTGACAGTGGTGGGGGGATGAGTTTGTGGCGCACGGCCATTAGAGTGGTGTGTGCGTTTGCAGGGGAGCCGCTGGGTGTGAGTGCGTTGTCCGGGAATTTTGTAGATCTGGGTGTCCAGTCGGGCCCTGGGATTGTGGGACGCAGTGGGACATGGTCCACCCCACGTGGGCAGTTCTCAGCCACAAAACAGCCCCGCCCCCGGTGTCTGTAACGCAGCCGGGGACGCAGGGAGTCAGAATACGTCTTCCCTGAAGTTAGGGGAATTTTTGCCTCATAATTTGCTGACTGTCTGAGTTACTCATCTCGAATGAGTGGAAATGCTCTGCGGGGAACTCTGCGATTTAGGCCAGTTCTTGGGCTGTGACATGTTAGTGATTGATGTTTGCGTATTTCCAGGGGTCCAGTGGCTCGGTGGCTGGTATTGTTTTGTTTTGTTTTGGCAGCCCATGTTGATGAGGCTCTGATCTGGGCGGGGAGTTAATAGTTGCTTCATAAAAGTACCGTGACTAATAGCTTCATAGACTTTGAAGGCCAGATAATCCCATCCGACCTCCTGCCTTGACCAGGCCGAAGGACCTTGTCGTTCCTGCACCCAGCCCATATCGTGTGGTCGAGCTAGAACTAAGATCTCGACTGGACAGGAACTCACCTCACACTCCAGGGCCACCTAGTGTCCTGTCTCCGACAGGGGCCAGCACCAGATGTTTTAGAGGAGGAAGTAAGAACCCGCCTGTTAGCCCACACACCCCTGAGCGATGCAGTTAGAGAACCTAGTGTAGACAGCGCTGTGTGGCGGGAGCGCTTCTCTGAGCAGCTCAGCTCCCGCCTCTCACGGAGGTGAATTCACCGTGCCGATCTCCCGCTGGGGTAGTAACGTCTTCGCTACGCACCGCAGCTGCACCAGCGCAGCAAGGGACGTGGAGACAGGCCATCTGAGTCCCGAGCCAGTTTCTTACCTCTCTCTGCCCTCCCGGTGCCTCCTGGCATGTCCGCACTGCTTGGGAACCCGGCTCCGTGGATTCGGTGCTTCCCCACTGCATCGCCAGCCTGGGTTAACAGTCGCTGGCCCCGGGGCTCCCAGCCGCGCCGCTGCGTCCACGCCTCTGTCTCGGGTCTGCGCCCACACTCCAAAACGCCAGGGCTGGGACCTAAATCAGAGTGGGACTTGGTTCTGACCCCCCCTCCCCTGCTCCAGCAGGTCCTAGGACCCGGGTCCTGAGCACTTGCTGACCTGAGCCAGACTGATTTGTGCATGGATGGAAGTGGGGCTTGGCTCAAGCCTGAGTCAGAGCCCAGCCTTTAGTGTGCAGGGTAGACGTACCTAAGAACCCCAGTCATGGGCCAGGGCCCCTGGTGCTAGGCGCTGTACATTATTTAGGTCTATTACGGTAACACCCAGGAGCCCCATTCATGGGCCAGGGCCTCATGGCGCTTGGCGTGGGCTGGCAGATCTCTGGGAAAAGGCCGCGCTGGCCCCGGAGATATTTGACATGATGGTTTAAAGAACCAGCCCCTCTTGTTAGCTTGAAATGAAACCCTCGGCCCTATAGCCTTTCGCTTGTGAGCTGCCTGGGGTCAGCGGGGCCCTGACCTGCTCCAGCGAGCCGAATGCGAACTAGACATTATGCACCGGAGCAGCCCCCTCTGGGGAACCGGAGTGAGCGGCCTGCCAAGGGGAGCGGGGGGCACAAAACCTAACTGGCTTCACGACGGAGCTTGCTAAGTCTGTAGAGGGGACGGTCTGATGGGACTGCCCACAATGGCATGCAGCCGATCTGCGGCTACTAGCAAATATCTCCACCGGCGGGGACGGGACACGACACTGGCTGGGGAGGGCTCTGAGTTACGACAGAGAATTCTTTCCTGCGTGTCTGGCTGGTGGGTCTCACCCACATGCTCAGGGTCTAACTGATCACCAGATTTGGGGTCGGGAAGGAATTTCCGCCTCAGTCAGATTGGCAGAGACCCTGGGTGGTTTTCGCCTTCCTCTGCAGTGTGGGGCACTTGCAGGTTTCAACTAGTGTCAATGGTGGATTCTCTGTAACTTGGAGTCTTGAAACCAGGATCTGAGGACGTCAGTGACGGGGTCTGTCACGGGCGTGTGGGGGCGGGGTTCTGGACATGCAGGAGGCCGGACTAGGGTGTCTGGGTCTGAGCTGGCAAGGCCCACGCCTGAAAAAGGAACTGCGGTGTTGGGGTGCCGGGGGGACGACCCCAATTCCGAGGAGAATAATTACAACATGGCCGTGTAGGTGTCCAAATGGAAATCTGAGCAACAGGGAGGCTGTGTGGCCTAGTGGTAAAGCACAGCCTGGTATCCAGGAGGCCTGGTTCTAGCATTTTGGGCAAATCACTTCTTGCTCTGTGCCTCAACTTCTGCATCTGTGAAATGGGGTTAATGATCCCACCCGCCCTCGGTCACGTGCTGTGGGAGCGGTGCTCGGTGCTTTGTTTTATGCCTGACAGTTTTCGATGTTTCTGTTAGTTTAAAAACAAAAAATGGGCCAGTGAACCTCGATCCTGCACCAACTTCCCCAGGTGCCTCACTTCCCGCTCCTGGGATGTGCCCTGAGCTTTGGGGGAGGAGTTAAACGTGTGCGTGAAACGGTGCATTGGGGATACATCCACTAGGCCAAGCGTCCCAAAGGCCCGGCACCCACAGATCGGGCCTGGAGCTTGCCAAGATCCCAGCGAGGTGCGAGAAGGGGCTCGGCGAGAGTGTCGCAATGGGAGTTGTGCGGTGAAATGTTACCCTGGTAATACCATTATGAATGAGGGGTAATCGGGTAGCACCCAGGCACTCCAGTCAAGGCCCCATGTGCCGGGCGCTTGACGTGATTTATTAGGTGTATTACGGTAGCATCTAGGTGGCCCAGCCATAGACCTGCTCCCTGGCATTGCTTCCTGGCAACATGAGCCCTTTTGCGAACCCGGCTCAGACGGTGGGCGCTGGGCACCGTGACCCACGACTGCCCTGCAGCCCCACCGCCTGACAGCAGCTTCAGCCCGTCTGGGAATGAAATGAATCTTTGCAAATGTAGGTAGCACTAGAAGGAACAAAAAAATGCATTGAGGAATGTCATTGTATCAGCCACACCCGGCTGGCATCACTGCCCAGGCATGTGCTGGTGTGATCATTAGTGATGTCACCCACCATTTCCTGTGGCGGGGGAAGAAGAGAGAGCGCGAGAGAGGACAATTCTCCTGCAGGCCAAGTTTAGCATCACTGGAGGTTCCTGTCCCTCTGTGACTGAGTCGTCCAAGTGTCACTGCAGGGGCTGGTGGGTGAACGCCGGCCCGAGCGGTGGTTTTCAGAACAGGCACTTTGGGCTCCCGCGTTTGTGAGTTTTGTGTCCGGGGTTTGTTTTGAAATTCTCCGAGGCGTTGACCAAACTTTAGCTCAATACAAAGATTTCCTCCAGAAACAGCATTTTAAAAACGATGACGACCGCATCCCCCCCACCCCATTCTTGTGTCTCCAAGCGCTTTGCAAAGGGGGCCAGCGTCAGCGCTGGTTCGCAGCTGGGGAAACTGAGGCATGGCGCTGCAGACCCAAGAATTGAACGTAGATCGCCGGACTCCTGGCCCAGAACTGAGCCTTGCCCGGGACCCTGCCTCCTCTCAGGGCCTGGGGCTGGTGCCTGCTAACCCGAGAGTGAAATTGACTAGAAATGGACTCTAAGCAAGTGTGAAACTGACCAGTCTGTTTTCACTTTGGAGCGGCCAACCCCCAGCCCTCAAAATCATGAGGTTGGCTTGAAAATCAGGAGATTTTATACAAATTGTTCTTCGGCGCCTCCTCCTGTGTGAACCTTTGGGGTCACACTCAGGTCACGTTTTCATGCTTTTCCCTGCAACCAGGAGGGCTAGAAATTTACTCTTTGGGTCCCCCCCCCAATTAAAGCCGAGATTTTCGCCTGACCCTCTGGCTCCTGGAGCTGAGTCTCTCAGAGGAACACCAGATATTGTGAGACTCATGATAAGATCATGAGCATTGGCAACGCATGGAGACCCGACGTTTAAAAACACAACCACCCAGGGTGGAAATGTAATTAGTACCTACGAATCCCAGGCATGGACCCAGCCCCAGCTGTGCTCGGCGCTGTACAAACATACTTCAGATTGTTCCATTCCACTCACCTCTGGGGCGTGCCAAGAACCCAAGGCAAGGGGATGATTATGCCTTGAACAGCCATGCATTTGATAAGCTCTTACTGTCTCAGGCTTGGATTTTCAGAGGAAAACTGAAAATCTCGCCGGCACATCCCAGTTTAGGGCTCCACCAGGCTGTATAATAATTACACACTGGCTGGGCCAGTGGCGGAGACTGGCCCTACGGCCTGGTGGTCAGGGCCCTTGCCTGGGATAGCGGCAGGCGGAGCAGGGAGTGGAATCGGGGTTTCCAGCACCACCATGCTCTGATCCCTGGGCCGTTGGCTATTCCGGGTTCTGACCTGAAATCCCACCCTGGCCCGGGAACCGGCGGCATCGAAACCGGCACGTTTACACGGAAAGTTTCGGTTGCCACAAACCGGCGTTTTCCCTGGTTTGGTTGAAGAACTCGGCGCAGAAGCTGCCCCGTTTCATGCTCTCTGTCCGGCTGGCGCGCCTTCCCTGGGCGTATTGGGTAGCAGCCCGACCGCTCACAATGCCGGGCGCTGCACGTAGGGTCCCTGCCCCAGAGAGCTTCCAGTCTGGAGAGACAAGGGAGGGGCAATCCAGGGACAGCGCGGGGACGTGCCTGAGGTCACAGGCTGGGGCTGTGGTGTTGCTGGGAGAAGAACCCAGGCAGTCTCGCAGCCAGGCCCCTCAACCAACCTTGCTTCTGGAGCTGGGGAGAACCCAGGAGTCCTGACACGTCACGGTCGATTCACCAAACCCGCTCCCTCCCTTGCTCTCAATCCCACCGACATTTGTGGCCTCAATTCCTCCAAACCCACCAGCCTCTAACTCTCCCTGTCGCCCTGGGCACGCAGCGTCGGGGGTCTCCCCAAATACTGAGTCCTGTCGGCTTCATGGGGACGGCGCCGCAATACGGGGGCTAAGGGCGGCATTGGGGTAAGGGAGTTAGGCACACAACAGGAATCTGGCACCTAACTCCCCTGGGCCCTTTGACAATCCCTCCCCCCATCCCCCCTGCTGTACCATGTCTCTTTCCACGTCCCGCAGGGCGCCCCCCCATCCCCTTTATCTACCAACTTGTCCAGGCCTCCCGCCCCTCCCCTGGCAGCCCCGACCTACCACCTGGGCTTCTCGGAAGCCAAACCGTGTGCTCGGCCAACGCAGCGCGGGAGTGAAATGAGCAGCGGAGGGGAGAGGCGCTCGCGTCCCGTCCACCCTCCCAGAATAACCATGTTCACACATGATGCTGAGAACGTGGCTGGGGCCAAGTCACGTGCTTTAAGCGTGTTTCTTTTCTTGCCTGTGTGGACCTGCCTGGAGAGCCGCGTCCTGCCCCTCGTGGTTTGTTCCGCCCTCCAGGCTCGGCGGCAAAGGCAGAGCCGGTGGCTGAGAGGTGAAGCCAGAACCGTCCCGACTAGACGTAGGGCCCAAGTTGTGAACAGGGAGGGGAGCTGATCCTTGGACCCCCTGCCCGAGGCATGTGGGGTTTCTCCGTCTCTTGGAAGGCTGTGCCTTGAGATGGGGCTTTGGCGAAGATCGGGTGTAGCTCAACCACAAGGTATGGGCTGGCTGCGGGAATCCTTGGGACAGGCTCTCTGACCTGGGGAGGTGTGTGTGGGGGAAACTGAGGCACGGACATGTCTTGCTCAAGATCCCGCAGCAAAGTGGGGTGAGAACCCAGGAGTCGTGGCTCCCAGCCCCGCTCAGTAAACTGATCACCTTCTCCTGTGCATCGGGAAAGCTTCAAATGAGGAAACGGGTGTCAGGGAAATTCAAGTGGGTGTTTCCCCTCTGACATTCGCCCCGGACCTGGTTTTGTTTCACCCTGTCTGGACCCGTTTCCTGTCCCAGGTCTCCGGTGCTGGCCCTGATCCTGTTCAGTTTGGGGTCCCCTCTAGTGTCCTGAGAGAGACTCATTTCTGTCTCTGGTTTTGTGAAGGCGACTCTGCTCCCACCTGGCCCTGGACTCACTTCAGGCACCTCCCATCCCCTTCCCATACCGTGCCTCAGTTTCCCCAGCAGTGTCTCACAAGGAGAAGTTGATAGATTAGTATTTGCCAAGGGCTTTGAGCTCCCTGGACAGAGCAAAGCTTTGCTGATGAGCCAATGCATGTGGGCCTCTGGTGTTGCCCTCTGCTGGATGGCACAAGAATTGCTCATGTGTGGACCATAGATCCCATACTGCTTTGTGCTACTGGAGATTCCCCATTAACTCAGTGGGGCTGGGGGCTTTCGGAGCAGGGGGGGCTGAGTTCTAGACTTGTCGCTGTTGTGAGGCCCCGATGCTCTGTGCCTCACACACGCAGGCCCTGCAAATTCTGGGGCGAGTTCCAACTCCGCGCCTGTCAGTGTCCCGCTCCCCAGAGACGCTCCCACGCCAGGCTGGGCTGGTGCCGGCTGCCCAGGGAGGAGCATTGGACCAGCCCCAAGCGCTGCCCCGGGCCAGCCCCCCGGGCCGCTGCCGTCCGGGAGCAGGGAGCCGGCTGCTGCAGGGGCGGATCCACGTGGTGAGCTGCCCCGCTGGGTCGCAGCCCCTCTCAGCTCCTGGGCCTAGGGACGCCGGTGGTACCGTTCCCGCGGGAGCAGCGTTGGGAGCTGGGCAGACCTGGCCCGGCACAGGCCCCGGCTGACCATGAGCCACTTCGACCACATGGTTCGAATGGCTCCAGGAGCAACCAGAGTCTGTGAGAGCGAAGGGCTGAGAGGGCAGGGACAGAGGGCTGGGGTGGAGGCAGGGAGGGGCCGATGCCCCTCACTCCCGACCCGCAGCCCCCTGCTAGCCCAGCCCTGGGCTCCCCCCAGCTCTGCTGGTGCCCCTCACCCCCGACCCGTAGCCCCTGCCAGCCCAGCCCTGGTCTCCCCCCAGCTCTGCCGGTGTCCCTCACTCCCGACCCGCAGCCCCCTGTTAGCCCAGCCCTGGTCTCCCTCCAGCTCTGCGTGTGTCCCTCACTCCCGACCCGCAGCCCCCTGTTAGCCCAGCCCTGGTCTCCCCCCAGCTCTCCCAGTGCCCCTCAGTCCCGACCCGCAGCCCCCTGCTAGCCCAGCCCTGGGCCCCCCAGCTCTGCCGGTTAGGGTGACCAGACAGCAAATGTGAAAAATCAGGACAGGGGGTGGGGGGGTAATAGGAGCCTATCTAAGAAAAAGACCCAAAAATCGGGAC
>NC_048313.1:13803426-13821849 GCF_013100865.1 Trachemys scripta elegans
GGGGAGCTCAGGGCTGGGCTAGCAGGGGCTGCGGGTCGGGAGTGAGGGGCACCGGCAGAGCTGGGGGAGCCCAGGGCTGGGCTAGCAGGGGCTGCGGGTTGGGAGTGAGGGGCACCGGCAGGGCTGGGCTAGCAGGGGCTGCGGGTTGGGAGTGAGAGGCACAGGCAGTAGGTCTCCAGGGATGGGGGAGGTTCGATACTCCAGGTCGTGACCTCCCCCCCCCCCCCACTGAAGAACTTTAATTCAATATTAAAGCTGTTTTGAGCCGCTTTCCTCATTGGGCAGCTCATTGTGATGTCACACTGGCCACATGGCTGACTTCAGCTTGTTTGCATGCTGCGTTCTGATTGGTTGGAGTTGGTGGCAGCACTGGGATTTTTGCTGCCTCTCCCGGGGGGCGGGGCATGTGTGTACATATCGGGGTGGCCGGGAATCACCCCCCGGGTCCCCAGGCATTTGCCCCAGGCCCATCAGGCCGGGAGGGGGCAGGAGTTGGGCGTTTAGCAGTTGGGGTTCCGTGATCAAGCCCTAGCCGGTGTGCGGGGATGGTTTGGGGGGTGAAGCCTCAGATTCGACCCCCTCAGACTCAGCCCCACCGCACCCCCTCCAGGCCTCATGCCATTGACTGTACCTAGGATGGTTTAAACTGGCCCCCGTCATCACTGACTTACTCAGGTCCCCGGTACCTGAGGCAGGGGGTTATTACAATCAGGCCTCGGGTTCAGTGGAAGCTCCCTTTGCTGTCTGTCCGCTGCCCCCAGCCTGCCACCCGTCTCTCTCCCCTCCCCGCTAAGGATGGGGCAGGCAGCCCCTCTCTCTGTTGCTCCCTGAGACCCCTGGGCAGGAGGAAAGATTCAAAGAGTTGGAGGGGGAACGTGAGCCAACCAGCTGCGGATCCCACCGCCCCCACCAACGTCCCTCGGGAGCCCCGCCCCCTGCTCACCAGCTCCTCCCCCTCTTGTCTCCCAGCAGCCTTATGTGTCAGTGGCCCAGCAGATGGCGCCCCCGAGTCCCAGCGGCAGCAACAACAACAGCAGCAGCAGCAGCAGCGGAGGAGGCGGGGGAGGCGGGGACCAGCTGAGCAAAACCAACCTGTACATCCGGGGCCTGCACCCGGGCACCACCGACCAGGACCTCGTCAAGCTGTGCCAGCCGTACGCCGGGGGGGGGCAGCGGGGCGGGATTGAGGGAAGCATCCATGGGGCTGATACATCCCCCCAGTAGGGCGCAGAAATGGGGGATGGTGGGTGTCCGACATGGGGGGCGGGAGATGGGGGGTGTCCCATGTGGAGGAGATGGGAGATGGGGGGGATCTGACATAGGGGGGATCTGACATGGGGGGCGGGAGATGGGGGGGGATCTGACATGGGGGTGTCCCATGTGGGCACATGGGGTACCCTGGACGCTCCCTTAGACCTTAGCCAAAGGCTGAGATGCGGCCGTGACCCCGGGGCTCGTCCCCTCCAGATGCTGCTTCTGCCTGGGGCTCGGAACAGAGCCGGAGACCCCCCCATCTCCCTGCCCCCCAGCACTCCCTGCCTCCCCCCCCAGCACTCCCAATCTCCCTGCCTCCCCCCCAGCACTCCCAGCCCCCCCCATCTTCCTGCCTCCCCCCCAGCACTCCCAGCCCCCCACATCTCCCTGCCCCCCCAGCACTCCCAGCCCCCCACATCTCCCTGCCCCCCCCAGCACTCCCTGCCCCCCCATCTCCCTGCCCCCCCTCAGCACTCCCTGCCTCCCCCCCCAGCACTCCCAGTCACCACAGCCACTGGTTTCCTTTGGGGGCAAGAATCCATCCTGGGCTCCCCCCCCATGTCCGCCGGTGCCCCTCACTACCGACCTGCAGCCCCTGTTAGCCCAGCCCTGGGCTCCCCCCAGCTCTGCCGGTGCCCCTCACTCCCGACCCGCAGCCCCTGCTAGCCCAGCCCTGGGCTCCCCGTTTTGGGAAGGGCTTTGGGTGAGTCAGGTGCCCAGCAGGGACTGGGGCCCCTGGAGCTCTGCGTTGGCCGGGGGCAGGGGGATGGGGGGGCCTTGCTGGGCAGCAGCCCGTGGGGGTGGATCTGGCCTGGGAGCCGGCACTGGGGGGAGAGGGGGGCGGTTGCTGCCGTAGCCTCAGCTCACCCCAGTCGGGAATGCTGGAAGTGGCCCGGCGCCGGCGCCCGCCCTGGCAGCCCGTGCAGTTCGGATCAGGAATTCGCGGGGGGAGGGGCTCCGGGAGCTGCTCTCAGCTGGGGTGGGGGGAGGGGTAACCCCTTCAGGGATGGGTCAGGATTTGGGAGTGTTTCCACGTCTCCATCGCACCCCGATTTTTCCAGGGCCTGGCGCCTCCTGCTGTGACGCGGCTTCGCCCCCTTGGGGGGCTCGGGGTTGCTGGCTCCCGCGCGGTTTGTGAAGGGTTAATTCAGCCTCGCTAATTGGGGAAACTGAGGCACAGGAAAGATGAAACGGGACGGGAGCGGAGGCTAGTGGTTAGAGTGAAGGGGGAGGAGGGGATGGAAACCAGGACTCCTGGGTTCTCTTCCCACCTGTGCCGTTGGCTGGTTCTGGGACCTAGGGGAAATCGCTCCTCCCCCCCCCCGGCCTCAGTTTCCCCGCCACCCATTTCCATAGGTGGTGTCTATCCAGGGCCATGGGCCTCTGCCACGTTCCCTGCCCTGCCTTTGGGCTCAGGGGGTCCCCCGGTGCCCGCAGGGCCAGGGACTTGCTCAATCCGGCAGCTGGTCGGATTTCCTCCCCCACCCTGCCTGTCTCGCTCCCTCCCCGCCAGGAAATCCGGCCAGGCTGACCCGAGGGGGGATGGGCTGTTTCCTTCCCTGCCTTGGGGGGGGGGAGGGGCACAGAAGTCATCTGCCCTTTAAAAGGCCCCCCCATGGCTGCTGCATCCTGGGGGAGGGGAAATCTCATGACCTCCAGTGCTGAAGGGGGGGGCTCTGGGAACTGCCCTGCTGGGGATCCCCAACCTGCCCCACCCCTGGCTTTGCAGCCGCTCTGTGGGGCCTGCGGGGGGGGGAGGAGGGGCTGGATCCCCCCCCCCCCCCCGCCTGGGGCTCGCTGCCCCTAGGAATTCCTCATTTAACCCTTTCCCATGGGGACATGGGGATGTCTTTCTTAGCTGGCACCAATGGGCATTCGCCCCAAGTTCAGAGCTCTGTCCCCTACCCCCACCCCGGCTGCAGGATTCGCCTTCACTTCCCGGCCTAAATCAACGCGGCTGTTAAACAGCCCCTGCCCCACCCCAGAGGCAGCCGCAGCTCAGCGCCGCTCGAGGGATCCCTGTATAACCAGCCCCTGCTGAGGCGGCTGCAGCTCAGAGCCGGGCGAGATTTGGGGGTGGCAGGCGCTGTGGGATACCCCGTTATGGGTCCCGCTGGCCGCTCTGCCCCATGCCCACTGTAACTCTTCTCTTTGGCATCCCCCCTCCCCCCCAGATACGGCAAAATTGTTTCCACGAAAGCCATCCTGGACAAGACGACCAACAAGTGCAAAGGTGAGGCCCGGTGCCCCACAGCGGCGCCACGGGAGGGTCCCTGGTTCCTGGGAACCCCCCTGCTGCTTTCCCCAGTAGTCTGGGCTCTGGATACATTCCAGCAAAGGGTCCCCATATACCCAGCCCCTGTGCCCACCCCAGAGCCAGCTGCATTTCAGTGCCAGGTGACGGGTCCCTGTATAACCTGCCCCTGCACCCCACCCCAGAGCCAGCCGCATCTCCCATGCTGGGCGAGGGGTCCCCATATACCCAGCCCCTGCGCCCCACCCCAGAGCCAGCCGCATCTCCGTGCTGGGCAAGGGGTCCCCGCATACCCCGCCCTCACCCCAAAAGGGCCTCCTCCCAGTGCCAGGTGAGGGGTTGCTGGGTGATGGGAAGCAAAAAATCCCATAAAGGGCTTTGAGACAACAAACCGCAAGATCCTAAATATCCAACACACGGGCTCTGGTTTGAGGCTGCAGGGTCCCCCCCCCCCCCCCCCCCCCCCCCCCCCTCACTGTCCCTGCTTCTCTCCCAGGCTACGGCTTTGTCGATTTCGACAGCCCCACGGCGGCACAGAAGGCCGTGACGGCGCTGAAGGCCAGCGGGGTGCAGGCCCAGATGGCGAAGGTAAGTGCCCCAGATGCCCCCTGCCCGCACGGAGATGGGGGGGCGCTGGGGGAGAGAGAGAGAGAAGTTGCTGGGGGTGTGGGGCCTCCTCCTAAAGCACTGAAAGGGTTAATGGTTCCAGCTGTAGGAGGTCCCTTCCCCCGGACCCCCACCACCCTGGGGCCCCCCCCCCCCGTGGTGCAGGTTTGTGACTCGCCCTGCAGCTGGTTGGGCTCCGGCTTTGCCCAGGAGGCTTTGGGGGGCCCTGAGCCGCACAGAGAATCGGGGCCATGGGTTCTCTCGGCCTGGGCGGGGGGGGAATGGGGGCCGATCTCAGGCCAGGCCAGAGCCGTGGACGATTCTTCCTGGGCCAGACTTGGACTTTCCGTCCTGTCCCGGGACAGGGGAAAGTTCTGAAATCTGGGGGGTTGTCCCAGGACGGGGAGCCCGTCTCCCGGCTGCCCTCTGCTCCCTGGACGTCCCAGACCTGGGCTCCCCCACACTTCTGCCGGTGCCCCTCACTCCCGACCTGCAGCCCCCTGCTAGCCCAGCCCTGGGCTCCCCCACAGCTCTGCTGGTGCCCCTCACGGAGCCACAGCCCCATAGGGCAGGGGAAGAGGAAGTAATTCCCCACACAGAGGCCAATTTCAGGGAAGGGGAGACCCTGGAGGCCCCTTTGGGGGCGCTGGGCAGCCCCTCACTGCCGTGTCTCCATAGCAACAGGAGCAGGACCCCACGAACCTGTACATCTCCAACCTGCCTCTCAGCGTGGACGAGCAGGAGCTGGAGGGGATGCTGAAACCCTTCGGACAGGTGATCTCCACCCGCGTCCTGCGCGACCCCAACGGCACCAGCCGCGGCGTCGGCTTCGCCAGGTCAGAGCCCCCCGCCCGGGAGGGGTCGTTGGCGCTGGGGGACGTTGGCGTTGGGGGTTCTCNGCATGGGGATGTTGGCGCGGGACGGGGAGGGGGTCGTTGGCGCTGGGCTCAGGCCTTCTGTCCCCTCACAGAATGGAGTCCACAGAAAAGTGCGAAGCCATCATCACCCACTTCAACGGGAAATACATCAAGACTCCCCCAGGGATCCCAGGTGGGCGGCAGGGCCTCACGGTGGGGCACCCAAGGGGGAACCCGGGCAGCAGGAGCCGGGGAGGGGGCTGTTATATAATGACTCTCCTGGGGGATGGGACCCTGGGACCCTTCCCTTCCCTTCTGGGTTTAACTCCTGCCAGGCCGAACTCGGGAACAATGGGGACAGGAGGGGGGTGCAGGGAGCCCAGGGCTGGGCTAGCAGGGGCTGTGGGTCAGGAGTGAGGGGCACCGGCAGAGATGGGGAGGGGAGCCCAAGGCTGGGCTAGCAGGGACTGCGGGTCGGGATTGGGGGGCCCTGGCAGAGCGTGGGGGGAGCCCAGGGCTGGGCTAGCAGGGGGGCTGTGGGTCGGGAGCAGGGGGGCCATGGGGTGGGGGTTGGGGGGCCCGGGGGGGCGCGGGGGGGGAGGGCTAGTAGGGGGGGCTGCGGGACGGGAGCAGGGGGGGCTGGGGGTCGGTCGTGACGCCTGCCTCTGTCTCTGGGCAGCCCCCTCAGATCCGCTGCTTTGCAAGTTTGCCGACGGGGGGCAGAAGAAGCGCCAGCCGCAGGGGAAGTACGTGCAGAACGGGCGGGCCTGGCCGCGGGACGGCGACTCGGTGAGACTGACTCCCTGGGGTGGGAATCGGCCCCTCGCCCAGCCTGGGACCCCCAGCCGCTCTCTGGCCCTGGATGGAGGGGGCTATGGGGTCCCTTCTCTAGCGGTACGACTCTGTGCCCAGGGTTGCCGGGCGCCCGGTCGAAAAGGGACCTGGCAGCTCCAGTCAGCACCGCTGGCCGGGCCGTTAACAGTCCCGTCAGCGGCACAGCCGAGCTAAGACAGGCTCCCTCCTGCCCTGGCGCCGCGCAGCTCCCGGAAGCAGCCGGCACGTCCGGCTCCTGGGCGCAGGGGCAATCAGGGAAGCTCCACGTGCTGCCCCTGACCCCAGCGCTGGCTCCGCAGCTCCCATTGGCCGGGAACTGCGGCCAATGGGAGCTGCGGGGGCGGCGCCTGCGGGCATGGGTAGCGCGGAGCCAGGGCAGGTGGGGAGCCTGCCTTAGCCCTGCCGCACCACCGACCCGGAGCCTGAGGTAAGCGCCGCCCGGCTGGAGCCCACACCCTGAACTCCCTGCCCCACGTTGGAACCCCCTCCCGCCCCCTAACTCCCTCCTGGAGCCCACACCCCAAACTCCTTAGCCCCACCCCAGAGCCCGCATCCCCAGCCAGAGCCCTAGTCCCCTCCCATACCCCAAACCCCTCTTCCCAGCCCCCCCCAGAGCCCGCCCCCCCAGCTGGAGCCATCACTCCCTCTCACACCCCAAGCCCCCGCCCCAGCCCAGTGAAAGTGAGGGAGGGAGGGGGGCTGGAATGAGTGGGGGGCGGGGCAGAGGCAGGGCAAGGGTGTTCGGTGTGCCCCCAACCCACGAGCTGGCAGGGGGGGGGTCTCTCTGCCAACTGGCAGGGGGAGACATGGATGGGTGTGTCTTGTCTGGGGGGTGTGAGATGCTGTGGCAGGGCAGTGGCGGCCTTGGGGGTTGCGGCGGCAGGAGGGGGGGTTGCTGCAGCCGGGGGCAGGGGGGCCGCACTCCTGGGCAGGCCTGACCCAGGTGTTGTGTCCCCACAGAGTGGCATGACCTTGACCTATGACCCCACCACGGCTCTGCAGAACGGGTGAGTCCCTGTGTCCTCCCCCCCCCCATTGCCCCCTATGTGTGCTGGGGGGTGGGGGGGCACACTCCCTTTCTGTGCATCCCACCGTGGAGTTTAACCCCGTGACGCCCGGCACCCTTCTCCCTCCACAGGTTCTACCCGACCCCCTACAGCCTGGCCCCCAACAGGATGATGGCTCAGACCACGCTCGCCCCTTACCTCCCGTCACCCATGTCCTCCTACCAGGTACCAGCGCGAGGGAGGCTGCCGGGGGCCTGGCCAAGGAGCTTCCAGCCAAGGGGGAAGGGGGCTGTGTCAGGGTGTGACCCCCAGCCGGGGGGCCATGTCTGAGGGGCTGTGTTGGGGTATGACCTCCAGCCGGGGGGCTGTGTCGGGGGCTGGTGGCCCATGTTGGGGGCTGTGGGGCTGTGTCAGGGTGAGACCCCAGCTGGGGGGCCGTGTCGGGGGCTGGGGGCTGTGTCGGGGTNGGTGAGACCCCAGCTGGGGGGCCGTGTCGGGGGCTGGGGGCTGTGTCAGGGTGAGATCCCCACCTAGGGGCCCGTGTCAGGGGCTAGGGGGCCGTGTTGGGGGCTGGGGGCTGTGTCGGGGTGAGATCCCCAGCTGGGGGCCCGTGTCGGAGGCTGTGTCGGGGGCTGGGGGCCCGTGTCGGGGGCTGGGGGCCATCGGGGTGTGACCCCCCCGGCTGGGCCCAGGGACCCGCTGACACCCCTCTTTGCCCGCAGGTTCACAGCCCGTCCTGGATGCACCATCAGTCGTACCTCATGCAGCCCACGGTGAGGCCCGGCCCAGCCCAGCCCAGCCCCCCACCCCTCGGGGCGGCTCCTGTGACTCCGGGCCCAGGAGGCCATGGGGGGGCGGGGCAGGGCAGGGGGGGCCCAGGGGAAGTAGCTTCAGGGCGGGGCCAATGAGGCTGCTCTGACATCACTACCTGGTAACCATGGGGCCCAAACGCATCACTTCCTGTTGGTCAGAGGGATTTCATTGCCAACAGGAAATGATACATACTGAGTTTACACATCACTTCCTGTCCCTCGCTTGGTCTCTGACATCATTTCCTGTACAGCCTTCCCACCAGGGAAAGGGTCTTTCTGGTGCCAGGGTCTCTGCTGGCCCTAGGCTCCGCCCCCAGGCACAGACCTGTGCTGATTGGCCGTACCAGCCCCCGTGGCCCCAGGCTCCGCCTCGGCCCTGTGCTGATTGGCCGTACCAGCCCCTGTGGCCCCAGGCTCCACCTCGGCCCTGTGCTGATTGGCCGAACCAGCTCCTATGGCCCCAGGCTCCGCCTCATCCCTGTGCTGATTGGCCATACCAGCTCCCGTGGCCCCAGGCTCCGCCTCATCCCTGTGCTGATTGGCCATACCAGCTCCCGTGGCCCCAGGCTCCGCCTCCAGCCCTGTGCTGATTGGCCGTACCAGCTCCCGTGGCCCCAGGCTCCGCCCCCGGCCCTGTGCTGATTGGCCGTACCAGCTCCCATGGCACTTAGCCCCCCCGTTGCCAGGTCCCTCTCCTCCCAGCCCCCCCTGGCCGCTCTCCAACCACTCTCCTCTGCCACAGGGGACGGTGCTGACGCCGACCATGGACCACACCATTTCCATCCAGCCCGCCTCCATGATGGGCCCCCTGACCCAGCAGCTGGGCCACCTCTCCCTCAGTAGCACTGGCACGGTAAGGCCCCCGTCCGCCGGCACCAGGGCCCCAGCCAGGGCTCCTTTGGGCACCAGCCGCCCCCTGACCTCTCCTCTCTCCCTCCCCAGTACATGCCAGCGGCAGCAGCTATGCAAGGAGCTTACATCCCTCAGTACACGCCCGTGCCTTCCTCCAGCATCTCAGTTGAGGTAAGGGCCTTGTTCCAGGCTGGGGGCACAGCTGGAGGGGCAAGCCCCTGCCACATCTGTCAGCCGGGGGGTGGAAGTCCTGGGGGCCGCGGGTTCTAATCTCCCCTTCACCCCTCCGCCTCGCTAACCGGCCAAGCGTCTGAAATGCAGCCACCTCTGGGGTGGGGTATGGCAGCTGTTGAACAGCCAACGCAGCAACCTTGCCCTGGCAGGCTAGGACAGGAAGTGCGCCTGTCTCCAGCTGGCCTCAGGTCAGCACGGGGCATTGACCTGGAGCGAAGAGCATCTCCCAGCACCACTTGCTGCAGTGCCCCCTCCCTAGGCCTCCCGTTCGCTGGTCAGGATAGGGGTGCGGGGGCCAGGCGGGGAGGCCGGGCCAGCATCACCCCACACCCCCTAACCTCCTGCCTTTCAGGAGAACAGCGGCCAGCAGAGCCAAGTGGCTGTCGAGTCTCCGTCAGATCACGCTGCCTACTCCTATCAGTACAGCAAGTAACTGCAGGTAAGGGGGGGGTCAGGGAAAGAGAGCCTGGCCCTCTTGGTGGCTCAGGCCCCAGGGTAGGAGACTGGCTGGCTCAGGGGGACGGGGAATGGGACATGGGGCCTTTCCCCTCTGCTCTTTGCAAACCCCTGTATCAGTGAACTGTTCTTTCCCTTGTCAGCTGGACCAGGCGTCTCTGCTCCGAGCGCTCGCCCCGAGGGAGATCGCCACCTCCTCTTTGATTTGTGCTGCATCTAGAAGATCGAATCCAATTTTTTTTTTCTTCGTTCGTTTCTTTCTTTTGCAAAGAAAACAGTTTTGTAAAAAAAAAAACAACAAAAAAAAAAAACACCCGGCAATAGACTTTGCTCACCAAGGAACCAAAGCGGTGGAATGGGGGGGCTGGGTCACCAGATCCACTCCGCGCAGACGGACAGATGGACTGAGGCCTATTTTAATAGGAGGGGGAAAAAAAAGTGTTTGGTTTATTTTTGGTCGTTGTTTTGAAGAACCCCCCCTTTTTTTTTTTGGGTGGTTCTTTGAGGAAAGGCTTGATCCAGGAGGGTGGATCTGGCTGCCCCGGAGTGGCAAGGCTGCAGATTCGAATCTCTGGGACAATCGTCGTTTTCTTTTGTCAATTAAGGATTACTTTTTCGTTCCTTTCTTTTTTCTTTTCTTTTCTTTTTTTTAAAGGAAAAATATGCAACGTTTGAACAATTATATATTGAGGGGGTTTTTGGTTGTACTGCTCCCCGACTGATTCCGCCCGTTTCTTCGCCCCCCTCCGGACGCTTCTCCACGCCTGAATGCCACTGTAGGATAAAGAATTTTTTTCCGGGGGAGGGGTTGCTTTAAAAGAAAAGGAAAAAAACGCCACAAAAACCTACAAAAAAAAGCCCCACGGTTGATTTTATTGTTTTTTGCTTTTTTTTTTCTCCCGGGTTTTATAAAAAAGGAAAAAGTCCAAAAAAAAGGAAAAAGAAACACTAAAAATCCCAGGATCTAATGAGATAAACCTAGCAGGAATCCGTGACTTTCCACCGGGAGGATGAGGCGGGAGATACGCTGCATCGTGCACTGGCTGGCGGGATTTTGGGCAGAGGAAGGTTGGCCACGAACTCCGTGCCAGGACGCAGCTCCAGGAAACCTCTAGGATCCGTAATCTTCTCCCTGCTTGAGTTTTGCCGGACAGGATCGCTGCTTGTGTTGGATTCCAGTTTGGACTGGGGGAGGCTTCGTGGTCTCTGGTCCGGCCCCTGTCCTTTCCTATTAGATGCTACGTACGTGGACTCGCCTGGGTCAGGACTCGGCCCTGGCCCCCCTTCCAAAAGCCTCGTGCCGCTTTTCTGCGTCACCAGTGACGTCTTGTGCTTCCGGACTCCGCTCTCTGTCCACCTGTCCCACGCGCCTATGGCCCGAGGGACCCGGCACCGGCCCCGTCCGCCCTGCGGGATATACAGTGCCTTCACTGCCTGCGTTCCAGACCGTGCCAGCAGACCGCCCCCCCGCCGCCGTGGTGACCTCCCCGCCCCCCACCACTGGGATCCGTGCACGGGTGGGGAACAGCCGACTGGCAACACACAGATTCCCCCCCACCACCACCCGCTGCTCTTCACCGCGGGCCACGGGAGGACGACAGGGCCCCGTGCCGCACCCACCTCGGTGGACAAGGTTGCGGGGGGGTTGGTTGGATTCTGGGCATGGCTGGATTGCCCCCCTTCTTCCTGAGAGGGGGGTGCTGAGTGGTGGCTTTTTGGGGCCGGGGGGGGGGGCAGAGCTGGTGCTGCCCTTGCTGCAGATGGGGATCTCATTTCTATGCACATCCCAGCCCCCCCCCCCCCCCCACTCCCCCATGCACGCCATAGCAGAAGGCAGGACAAGTGCAATAAACCAGAACGCCGCCCCCCACCCCCCAGATCCCTGACCCCCAAATCTCTCTCACCTGGAGACCAAGCTCTTAAAGGTACCAGGCACTTTAGACTCATCTGCACGTTCTCAAAACAATACCCCCCCCCCTTGTGAAATGCTCTGCTGTGATTCCTCCCCCCTCAGATGGTGCTAAACCCTCCCCCTGCCCCACGGGATAGACACCCTCCCCCCAGTATCTGTTACATTGGATAGACTGTGAAACAGAGAGGCCGGCCCCTTCTCCGAGGGACATACTGGGCCCCCCATCCCTGCTGGTCTCCCCTTCTTCAGAACCCCTGCCCCTCACCCCAGTCCTAACCCTCCAGGGCTGGGGGTCGGCCGGCCGTGCCCCTTGGAGAAAATAGCTCTTATGCAGCTGACAATCAGTGATGTTCGTAGCGCACGCGCGAGTGAGTTGTGTAGTAGCGAGAGAAGCAGATGAAGGGGGGGTGGGGTTGGAGGGAGAAGGCAGCCCCGGCTAAGGGGTTTGTAGAGGGTGATTTATGCTGGGTGCGTGGGGGGGGGGGTGTGCATCTCTTCCTCCCCCCCACTCCATTCTGGACAGGGGGGAGGGGCGGACTCTTGTTAGGTGTTTTCACTTCCATGTTCCAGTTGGGGTGAAGAATGGTCAGGGTCCGGCAAGTTAAATGTTAACCCTACCCCCACCCCCCGCCACCCAGCTGAGGAAGCTAGGGGGGCACCCAGCCAGCCTGGGGGGGGGAACAGCGGCCGCTCCCCCCCCCCCCCAGTTGCATGGTTTCTGGGAGCAGCCCAGCGGCCGGCCCAGCTCCACCTTTCCTCCCTAGACACTAAGGCCCATACGTGCCAACACAGAGGAAAGGGGGGCAGAAAGGCTGCCCCACATCATCCGCGCTGAGCCCCGCTCCTGCCAGCAGGCCCCTCCCATTCTAAATAAAAGCCCCAGCTTCCCCCTGGGCCCGTTGGTGGGGGGTGGGAGGGGGCAGGCCTCCAAAATGCCCAAATCCGCAGGCGGCTGGCGCCTCGCTTGGCCCCGTGCGGTGCCTTAAATCTGCATTGCGGTGCCTGGTGCTGGCGCCGCTGGGCTCGAACCCGGGACCCGGGGAGCCACACGCCCCATGGGGGCAGCAAACCTGGCCTGGCGCAGGAACCGTGCGGAAATCCGCCGGCTCTGACGCACTGGGCCAGTGCTGGGGGGGGAGGGGGACAGAGCCCCAGGGGGACCCCGAGAAAGCTGCACGCTGGCTGCCCCCCTCCCCCAATGGCTGCGTTTGAAGATTTTTGTTCTTTTTTCATGAATTTTTTTGTAAGTTTCCTTTTAAAAAAAAAAAAAAAGAGAAAAGTTTCCTCCTCCTTTCCCAGCCCCCTGGCCGGGGGGTGCAGGGTGGGGTGGGGTGTAGAGCTGTGGTGTTTGCTGCTCCCAGGTTCTGGGTGGTAAGTTCCAGCTGTTGGGGGGGGGGGGGGGGGGGGGGTCCTGCTGACGCGAGCGCTGGGGGGGGTGTTTGGCGTCGCTGGCTGTGACGGCGTCTTCGGCTGAAATTGTTTGATGCAGGTTTTTTAAAACTATTGTATTGATTTGTGACATGAATGCACGGGGGGGCACTGATGTGTCGGGCGGAGCGATTTGAAGAAGGTTTACGTTTGTTTGCTCTTTTTGGGGTGTTTTGGTTGCGCAACCCCCACCCGCAGGCCTGCGGTTTGCTGTGGGGGGGGGGGTCCTGGCCATGGCTGCTGGGCGGGTGCCCAGAGCAGCTGGCACCTCCAGCAGGCACAGCCTGGCGGTGCGGGCGAGTCCCTCGTCCATTTCAGCTGCATGGTGGGGGGCATCCCCTCAAAAGCCAAGCGTGCCCCCCCCCCAAAAAAACCACCTCAGCACTTTGTAACAACTTGCGGGGGGCTCATTACAAATAAGCCAATATGTTGCCCTGGTGGTACCTCCTCCTCCCTAGCTAGTTACCTGCCCCAAACACCTCAGCCTGTCCTCCCCCACCCCAGCCAATAAACCTCCTGTCCCTGCCCCCCTACTGACAGGCCAGCCCTGGGCCTCTGAGCCCTGGGCCAGTGGGGGGGGGCCCAGCGCGCCAGGTTCAGGGTTTTGTCCGTTAACCAAAGATCACCGGGCCCCACGGCGCCGCCCCACAACATCAGGGCAGCATCAGCACCCCCCGCCCCCATTGTCAACCCAAGCAGCTGGGGCCAGGCCAGGCCTTGGCAGGCAGGGGGTGGTGAGGGGCAGTGTGGGACCCTGGGGCAGGCAGGGGGGCAGTTGGCGCTGCAGTTCCCTGCTCCCGCCCCACTGCTGGTGTTCAGGCCTGAGCAATAAGAGGCCATTTGCCCCCCCCTTGCCCCACTGCCAGTGCAGGGGGTAGGGCCTGGCTGGGCAGATATCCTGCTGGATTTTGAGTCTTGTGCCTTGATCGTTCCCTGCCCGAGATCCAGCCCCTGCACTTTAGGGTCTAGCGCAGGGCGGGCGGCGTTTAGCTCCCCCATTAACAGCCTAGGCCAAGAGACCCCCTTGCCCACACGCCCTGGGAGTTGTGCCAGTCCCTGAGGCCTGGCAGATCCTGGCTTAGCACCTCCCGGCCCCCAGTGCACTGCCCGTCATTGGCCAGCATGGCTTCCCCTCTCCTGAATCCGGCTCTGCGTCCACCTCGCCCCCGCTACACAGCTACCTCGCCCCCAGGGCGGCTTCTCTCCCAAGCCCAGCGGTGCAAAGCCATGGCCCATTCCCCGCTCTCTGCCGGTTCCCCCCCTCCCGGGGGGAGCGTTCATGGTTTCACAAACCTCATGTTGCTGCTAATTACTGGGGCACCTGTTCGCCAGACAGGGCCCCGCCGGTTGTGTTTTCAGATGGCATTTTGTTCCGTTGCCTGGGTCGGGGAGTGGGTTAGGCCTCGCGCAGACTGGGGCGGGGAATGACAGCGGGGGGGGGTCCCACCCGGGCTCGCACCCCGGCAGCTAACCAAAGAGGGAGAAGTAGCCGCATTTGTGCTCAGCATTGGGGCCAGGAAGCCAAAGGGGGCGGGGTGGTGGTGGTGGATAAAACAGCCTCTGGCATTAAAGGACAGGCCACGGGCGCTGGCACGGCCCAGCTGCCCTGGGCATCGCTGGTGCCTGGGGATGGGAAACCACAGCCTCAAGGCTGGTGCCTGCTGCCGTAGGACCAGCCCAGCGTGGGGTTTAATCCCAGCAGAGGAGCGTTAGCCGGAGAAGCAGAGCCCGGGCTCGCCAGGCAGGGGATGCTGGCCAGTGCCTGGCCTGCCAAAAACAGGCTCTTGCCTGAGACGGTGAGGGAGGGGTGCAAGGCCTTGGGTCTGTGCCAGCTGCTCCTCCCCCGTTGAAATTGGCAGCTCCGAGCCTTGAGCTGCAGCGGTTGTGACCCCCAGAACCACCCCCCCAAGCTGTGGGCGCCGGCCCCATCTCAGCCTGCCCGCTGCACCCGTGGCCGTCCCAGCGCCCGCCTCTGGCCTTGGCATCATTGCACCAACTCACACGTGAGACCCACGGGTGTGGGGTCACGCGCCTGCCCTGCAGGGCTGCAGGCTAGCCCCAGCGCTGGCTCGAGGCCATAACGGTCGGGCAGGGGGCTGGGGCCCACTGGAGAAAGGGGACGCTAAACCAACCACCTCTTTTGCCATTGCCCCATGCTGCTTCCCCCCCCCCCCCCCCGCCCTGTCTTGCACCCCCCCCCTCCCCCCAGGAGTTAGCACCCTTTAATTTATACCAAGGAGCATTTTGTACAGGTTTTTAAGTTTTGGGGTTTTTTAAAAAAAATCTCGAGGTTTCTAGTTTTGTATTCTTCCCGCTTCTGTGCTCCAGCCGGGCTTGTGTGTCCCCCGTCCCCCCCGCCTCTGATGGAGCTCCCACTCTGCTCATGTGGAAGTTTTTGTTTTTAAATAAAAAGGTGGGAAAGAAAAGTCGGCTCAGTCTCCTCTGTGGTTTGGCGGTTGCCTGGGCAAGGCCTGGTCGGTTAGTACAGCCGCAGCAATTCTGGCTTCCAGCACCAGGGGGCGCTCTCCGGCAACTCGGCACATGATGCACAACCTGTGGAACTCATTGCCAGGGGACACGGTGAAGGCCAAAAGCAGAATGAGACCAGTTCATAGAGGTCCAGCCCTGGCCCCCATGCTCCAGGTGGCTCTAAACTTCTGTCAGAAGCTGGAGCTGGACACTCGCTACTGGCCCTGTTCTGTTCACACCCTCAAGTATTAGCCACCGGCCACTGTCCAAGCTGGTCCTCTGCTCTTAAGCCATGGGGGTGGGGGACAGTGTATTCAAGGCTGCGCGGCAGCCCAGCATAGACACTGCCCCCATCCCCAGGGCAGAGATCGCCGGCCGTGACCCTGGGGCGGCACGGCAGCAGTTGCTGTTAGAGAAGCTGGGCGGAGACGGGACCCGCTCGGGTCTCAGCAGGGGCCAGGCTCCACACCTCAAGCTGGGTTAATTCAGGAGCACGGGAGAGAACGGAGCCGGGGGAGCAGCAGGAACCGGGCCCCTCTAGTGCTGTCCGGGGCTGCAGCGCGGTCCTGCTGCAGCGGAGGGGCCAGGCTCCCTCCCGGCGTTCCCAAGCCGAGGGGGCGGCGAGGGAGCCCAGCGGATCAGGCGGGTTGAGATGCGTCAGAAGCAGCTGCACAGGCATGACTCAGCGGGCGCAGGCAGCCAACCGCCTCTGCGGCAGCAGCTCCCGCTCCACCGGCCCGGCAGCCAGTTAAAAGGGACGCGGGCGGGAGCCACCACCGCCTGGCTGCATGGGCACAGGAACCTGGGGAGGGGGGCAGAGGCCCAAGTTCCAGTCCTTGTAGTGGGTGCCTAAATCCCCTAGGCCGCTCAGCTTTCTAACGGTGACAGCCTCATTTACCCACCAGCTGCGTTTTGGTGCAGTTACAGTGCCCTGGGGCGGGCGCAGTCAGACCAGCATGGGAGTGCTCCAAGCCACACCCCAGGGAATGAGCTACCAGGTTACGCGCCCCTTGCACCCCGGGGAACCATGCCCAGCCTGAGGCTTGCGCGGTAGCAACGCTGGAGCAACGAAAACACGCCCCAGCCCGTTATACCAGGACAAGATCGGAGCAAGGCCTGGCCGCTGTCCTGTGCCCGCTTCCTGGCACGGCTAGCGAACGGTAGGGATGAGATTCTTCCAGCAGGGGCTGGTGAGGGGGGATATGGAGCAGCCCAGAAGGGGATTGCTGGGGAATTTTTAAACGCCCTGTAATAAAATGCGGGAGGGGCGCTTCTACCCCAACCAAACAGGGAGTGGAGGATTTTTTCCCTACAGCTCACATCCCTTTGACTCGATGCTCCCAACGCTCTTAGGCACCGCTTCTGCCTAATGCCCGTTCTTCCTTCCCGACACGCAGCCTGAACCTCAGATCTGAAAAGCCAGCTGGGCTCTCTCCCTCCCCCCCCCCCCCCCCATCCAGCTGCCCCCACCAGAAACACCCCCGACAACACTGTCTCTATCAAACGTGGGTTTGTTTTTATTCTCGCAACTTGACAAGCACTCTCTACCGCTGTACTTGTGGGAACATCACATGGCAACAAACAGGAGTTAATCTAGAATATTTTTTTTCCTTTAAACCTTATTAAAAATGAGATTGGTCCTAAAAATATAGAAAGAAATAAATTTAAATTCACAAAAACTGTACATTATCAAAAAGTCACTAAAACACCACATTTGGTTATATAAAAAAGAGCCAGTCCTGTTCCTTTTACAAGGAACATCAGAACATTTTTCTTTTATGGTGGTTGGTTCTTCCTGTTTTATCAGACAGAGATGGGGCGGGAGGGGAGGGGAGGGGGAAGGCCAGTTCTAGACAACCCCTCCCCCCAAAAAAAAATGTAATTTACAAAGCCAACTCATTAAGGGTTAAAAAACAAAATATATTCCGCATCTTAACATTTCTTGTACTCAGTCCAGAATGGATTTCTACACTCTGGTGCATCCCCAATAAGGAAGAGGGGGTGGGATTTCAGACACGTCTGGATTAATTTTGGGGGGATGGCAGGGGCTAAGAGGGAAGGTGGGGATTTAAAATTCAGGGTGTTTTATCAAGAAAAAAACTTTTAAAAACACCACCACAACACCATTACAGAGACTAAAACTTTTCCATGACAAAAACAAAAACACAAACCAAAAAGAAAGAGGAAAAAAAAAAAAAAAACCTGACAGCTCCAAAATATTTAAAAAAAAAAAAAAGTTTGTTACAGCGCAGTTTAGATAAAATATAAATATTTATGCATAATATAAAGTCAGTTCAAATAGACTTCAAATCCACCTCTTATTTCAAAGCAAAAAAATAAAATAAAAAGTTTTTGAGGTTATTTGATAGAAAAAAGGCTACTTTTTAAAGACGACGGGAGGGGGGTGGGGGAATGCATGACAGGCTGCTTCCATCTCAGGGCTTCCCACCCCACCCCCCCCCCACGCCCCCCAAGGTAGGTTAGTTGATTTCAGTGCTCGTGGGGAGTGGACGACAGGCAGGGGGAGGGGGGGGGGGGTGTCCCAGATGTCGCACAGCTGGCCTGGACTGGGAAGTGGCTCCACTGGGGCCTACCCGCCAGCCGCCCCAAAGCGAGTACCCGTAATATCGTGGTTTTGAGGAGCTGGGGGGCGGCCAGGGGGTTGATTTCCACACCACCTCTGTGAATCTCCATCCCCAGACAGGGCTTAAGACTTGGGAAAGGCAAGGAATCCCCGGCCCCCCACACTTTCCAGAAAGGCCTGGGGGAGACCAGCAAGGGCTGCACAGTGAACGAGCAAAGGGTTAAGGGGGGAGGGGGCTATCGGGGGGTATTTCCAAAGACAACAGGCAGTGGGGGTTCGAGATAACCCAGCTCAGCCTCCCCTGCCTAGAGAAGGCCTGGCCAGCCCTCCAGCATTCACCATCACATTACCCTCAGTACTGGGGAGCCGTGGGGCCCAGACTGCAGCAGCTCATCTGCCACTAGGTGGTGACCGGCCGGCGCAGGGATCTAAGTGCCCACCCCCCATTTTAAGCTGGGTGCCTAACCCCCCCATGGCCTTCACCTCCAGCTCTCGGCACCCAAGCCGAGGACGGGGTCACGGAGTGGAGGGAGACTCTCCATTTGGACCAAGTGATCCACAGGACGGGCTCCCTGCGGCCCAGGCCTTTCCTCTGCCCCGAGCAGGTTGGCGGGGAGCAAAGTCGGCCACCCCCCTGGTGCACCTTCGCCAAAGCGCTCCCCCCACCCCTCCCCCGAGGTCCCCCAGGCCTGGCGAGCCGCGCTGGGGAAGGGGGGGGGGGGGCTTGAGTAGAGGCGGGGCCTCCCACAAGCTGGGGGCGGGGCTTGCGCACTGAGTGGCAGAGTCCTTGGTGCCAGCAGAGCCATTGGGGGGTGGGGGGGGGGAAGATAGCTGGGGGGCTGGCGCGAGTGGCCCGTCCTGGGA
>NC_048313.1:13821899-13822909 GCF_013100865.1 Trachemys scripta elegans
GGGGGGGGGGGGGGAGAGGGCGGGGGGGGGGGGGGGGGGGGGGGGGGGGGGGGGGGGGGGGGGGGGGGGGGGGGGGTGTGTGTGTGTGGGTGGGTAGGGGGTTGCTGGCATACTGGGGTCCTGGAGCTGCCTATGCTCTGCCACCCCTTTGCGCCCCCCCCCATCCTGTTGTGGGGCAGCTGCTGGGTCAGAGATGGGGTCCTGCACTGGTCCCCCCTGTTCTTTAGCCCTGCAAGGGGGGGATGGGTGCTGCGTTGCCCCCCCCGGGTGCAAACCTACCAGCTGGAGGGGGGGGGGGAGAAGGAAGGGCTGAAACACCACAAGTCCTACTCTGGGGGGTCCTCACGGCAAGGGGAGAGGCACACATACATTCAGGCTGGGATCCTATGAACAAGCCTAGGTCACCTGGGGGAGGGGGTCCTGCTGAGGGGCAGGGAAGGAGCTCCCCCACACAGAACCCACCCCCCTCCGACTACAGGCCGATGCTCAGCCCAGCTCCCTGTAGCCAGATCCGTGGGGGTGTCCGATCCTCCCTCAAACCCCTATTATCTGTGTGGGTGGGGGGGTAACAGCCCTACAGCAGAGAAGGATCTGACCCAGTGGGGTAGGGGGGACACAACATGGACACCCCCCATTAAAGGGCCTGCAATGGTAGGGCCTGGTAGTGGGGGGGGGAGGGAGGGGCCTTTTGGGGGGGTTGGGAGAGGGGTAGGGTTGAGGGGGGATGGGGAACCTGCTGAGGGTAGTATAAAGGTCCCAGAAGGTTAAGGGCAAAGGGGCAGGCCTGGAAAGGTCCCAGAAGGTAAGGGGGGTAGGGGGCAGGCCTGGAAAGGTCCCAGAAGGTAAGGGGGGTAGGGGGCAGGCCTGGAAAGGTCCCAGAAGGTAAGGGCGATGGGGAACAGGGGGGCATGGGAAGGTCCAAGAAGGTAAGGGCAGAAGGGCAGGCATGGAAAGGTCCCGGAAGGGAAGGGGGGCGGAAAGGCAGGCATGGAAAGGTCCCGGAAGGGAAG
>NC_048313.1:13823080-13851651 GCF_013100865.1 Trachemys scripta elegans
CGTGTTGGCCCAACACCGTGGGTGGGGGGGCGGGGGGGGGGGGGGGGGGCGGGGGAGAGGGAGCAGCCGGGCCGTGGAGACACCCCATTACCCCAAGCCTCCTGGTATGTGTGTGTGGGGGGAGGGGCTTTTCCACGCCGCACCGGGACCAGCCTCCGTCGGGAATTCAGCAGGCAGCGAGATCGGCTCCAGAGGAGTCAGTTCTTTCGCGGGGGGGAGGGAGGGTCTCTCCCTACCCCAAACCGCACGAGACAGGTCTCAGGTCAGGAGCGTGGAGCGAGGGGGGGGCACAGTCCCCAACCCCAGCCCTGGGCTCCCACTTCACGGGTTAGGAGCGTGTTTTCCCTGATAAAATTCCTCCCACCGGCTCTCGAAGAATCTCCTCATGGCGCGTCCAGCCTTGCCCACCTCCGAGTCGTCCTCGTTGAAGGTCTGGCAGTTGTCGAACACAAGTGTGGCATCGGCGGCGAATTCCTCGCAGCTCACGTACCTGGGGAGGAGCCAGGGAGACTGAGTCACCCCTGAGTCCTTCCCCCCTGGATCACAGCAGCCTCAGAGCAGGGAACAGCTCTCCTGACCTCTGCTGCCACCCCGCCCCATTGCCTGAATCCCCCCATGCCCATTCCGGCCCTTTCCCTCTATCCTCCTCCCCCGACCCAGCAATGCCCGGGTGGTGTCTAGCCAGCCCCTGGGAAGGAGGAGAAACGGCCCCCGCCAGCCCCACACAGCCAGATGGGTGCAGGTAGGTTCTTCGTGGCTGGGGCCAGGCGGCCCAGGGAGGGGGAGGGATACTCGGCGCCAGCCTGCGAGGTCCATGCCGCCCTCTGGCTCCTTGCAGAGATTTCCCCCCCCCCCCCCCCCACCGCTCCCTGCCCCAACACTCACTCGCCCCGCAGC
Organism: Trachemys scripta elegans; assembly: GCF_013100865.1. NCBI lineage: Eukaryota > Metazoa > Chordata > Testudines > Emydidae > Trachemys > Trachemys scripta. The sequence continues at coordinate 13,823,978 of NC_048313.1, forward strand.
AGCCGCGTCCGCATGGTGGCGAAGTCCATGGGGTTCTTGATGATTTTCCTGTAGCCGGGCACCAGCCGGGGATTGACAGGCTCCAGGAATGGCCAGGCATCCTCCTGAGACTCCATCTCCATCAGGATGATCCTACAGAAGAGGAGGGGAGTAGCACAGGGACATGTACCAAACTGGGGCGTGCAGTGCCCCACCCCACCCTGCTGGGGCATGCACATGACCCCCCTCCCCAGGCCCCGCCCCAGCCAGGGGGGCACACCCCAGGGTACGTACTCGCAGAAGGTCAGGTCGCTGCTCTGGCCCCGCGGGGACAGTCTCCTCCGCTTGGAGGGGGACAGGCCCTCCCCTGAGTAGCGGGGCACCGACAGGGTGTCACGCCTCCGCGGCAGGACCCGGCGCCCGGGGCTCTCCTCCTCCTCCAGGAAGCCCCCCCCAAAGAGACGCCCGCCTTTCCGCTTCTTGCCCCGCCTGGGCGAACTGGGGTCGTCGTAATACTCGCCTCCTGCCTGCAAGGAAAGAGACTGAGGGAGTCACCCGCTGGAATCGGTCGCTCCCCAACCCCGAAACGCACAATAGGGAAACCGAGGCACGAGGGGAGACGTTCCTCTGAGGTCACACAGCCACCACCCAGCAGCCCTGGCTCCCAGCAGGGGTGGGGGAGAGAGGGTGTGATCTGGGCTTGGAAAGATCTCTGTGAGGGGGGCAGCCCACGCAGGGGTCGAAGCCCAACTGGGCTCCCATGGGAACATACCTGGGAGACGCAGACGGAGCAGAACCAGTCCCCGTCCGGCACCTCCGTCATCCTGGGCCGGTGGCAGTAGAGGTGGCAGCCGCGATCGCAGCCGTCACACAGCAGCAGGTGTTCGTCGTCGTCCCCCTTCCGGCACACCAGACACGTCTGGGGGAAAAGGAGAACGTGAGGTGGGTGGGCTGAGAGAGGCCCCCAACAGGAGCTCAGCCCATCCAGACATTTTATTTCTTACCCTACTAGGTCCATCCAGTCCAGATCCAGCCCTGACCCTCTCCCCGCCCCTGCAGTAGGATGGTGGTTCCCGAGTTCCAGCCCCGACTCTCCCTCCTGCAGCAGGGAGCTCCACAGGGTGCCACCTCTTCCCTGCACTACCCCTCGTCCCTGGCACCTCCTGACGGCCGGGAACCATCGAATGTCCCCCCCGCACCCCTTACCACTTTGTTGACCGACTTCTCCCAGGCGATGGATTTCTCCAGTTGGTAGATGCACAGGGAGACCTGGGCCGCGCTCCGGCACCGCTCCAGGGTCTGGCGCCATGTGCGCATCCGGGGAGTGATCTCGTAGGCACTGGCGGAGGGGAGAAACAGACACTCAGCCTGGCGCAGGGAGGATGCCCTGACAGGGAGCTGGTTGCATGCTAAGTAACCCTCGCTGCCACCCCCCACCCAGCCCTGGGGAGGGGATTACTGTCCGGGTTGTCCAGAGAGGGAAACTGAGGCACAGAAAGGCATCTACCTAAACCGCATGGCTAAGAAGAGAACTCAGGAGTCCTGGCACCCAGCACCTCCCTGCTTTAACCCAGTAGACCCCACCCCCATCCCAGAGCCAGGAGTCGAACCCAGGAGTATTGCTCCCAGTCTGTGCCCTAGACCCGGTCCCAGGGCTGGGGGAAGAACCCAGGAGTCCGGGCTCCCAGCCTGTGCTCTGGAGCCCCATCCCAGAAGCCCCCTTTGCTCGCCCCACCCCCCCCTGTGTGCCAGGCACTCACATCTCCGTGCTGCCCAGGTCCAGCGCCTCGGGGTTGCTCAGCACAGCCTTCTCCACCACCACCTCGTGCGGCGGCCACAGCGGCTCCTTCAGGTACCGGCGCTCCATGTTCTGCTCCAGCGCGGCCAGCCGCAGGACAGCCAGGTCCAGGGGGTTGGTGGCCTCCCGGGAGGGGGGCAGCCCCTCCCGCCGGTTCTTGAGGGTGATGTCCTCTAGGGCCCCCACCTTGTGCTCGCAGTACTGCAGGTCGTCCCGTGCCGAGTCGGGGCTCGGACACGTCCAGCCCTGGGGGGAGGGAGAGCCTTAGAGGGGGGCTGGGATCCTGGGGGGGGATGGGGATGGTGGTTCAGCCTGCTCGGATCCCAGCCGGCTTTACCAACTACCCAGCAGCACCCGGGGCTGCCTTGGGGTCATTCATCCAGGTGACAACCTGCTGAGCTCACAGCCCTGGGAGGAGGGACCAGGGGAAGAGTTTGCTGGCATGACCGGGCAGCTGTCTGTGCCAGGGACCCGTCCCCTGCACCAAGTGCACCCCGCAGCAGCTAGGAGGGGGCATACTGCAGCACCCACTAGCTCTCCCAAGCTACATCGGGGGGGGGGGGGGGGGCAGGCCAGGCTCCTCCCCCGGATCTGCAGATCCGCCATCAGGACCCGTTGCTCCAGCTCTTCCACCCACTGCAGGAGGGCGAGGTCCATCTCGTAGGCCCGCTCTGTCACAGACCACCGGGCCAAGGCTTCCTGAGACACGGGGTGGCCGGCGGCCTGGGGCTGGACGATGGGATCTGGGCAGGAGAGAGGCAGGATTAACAGCCCGGCGTCCTCCAACCCCCCCCCCCTCCCACGGCCTGGGTCCTCCCCCTCCCCCGCCCGCCGGCGTGTCCTCACCAGCAGTGGCGCGGGCGCAGACCTCCCGCAGATACTCCTTGTGCTTGGTGAGGTGCTTGTGCAGGGCCTTCTCGCGGATCCCCCGCGGGTGCAGCGCTCGGACCACGGCCTCCAGCTCCTCCGGGTCCTTGAGCCACCACCAGCCGCTCTGCATCTCTGCAAGGCAGCCACGGAGCCGGCTGAGCACTGGGGGGGGTGTGTGGTGGTGGTGGGGGCTGGGGGGGGAGCTCCCAGTCACCCTGCAGGGGAAGGGGACCCCAGCAGGGAACGGGACCCAGGCGTCCTGACTGGCACCCAAACCCAGCTCTCTGCCCTCAATGAGACGGGGGCGAACGTGGTCTCCTGTCACCCTGTGCTTCACCCGAGGCTGGGTGCCCCCCGTGAACGGCAGGGTGGCGGGGGGACGACATCAAGAGGGAAACCCACCCGCCCCCCAGGCGGGGAAGGAAGGGAGGGAAGTCTGGATGGGCGGAGAAGGTGGAACTGGGGGAAGAAGCCGTGCCAGAGGTGGCTGCCCCAGGGGAGAAGAAGAGCAGTGCTGGGGTCATTGCCCAATGCGTGGAGGGGGAGGGGGAGGGGGGGTGTCCTCACCTGGGGGCACGGGCTGCGCCATCAGCTGGGTGAGATACTTCTGCTCAATCTGCTTGAAGAACTTGGTGGGGGGCCGGCCCCGGCGCTTGGGCTGCCCCGGCGGCTCCTGGGCCTTCTCAGGTCCGCCCCGGCCCCTGGGGCACACGCTGGGCACCCTGGGGCTGGCGTGGACGGGCGTGGAAGCGAGGGGGGGAGACGTGGGGCCATTCGGCTGGGAGAAGAGACAGCGCGGGTGAGAGGTGCTGGTTGCACAGCCCTCGCCCCGGTCCCACCGGCCCCCCAGGGGCTCCGGATTTAAGTGACCCACGTCACGGGGCTCCCCTCGCTTCCCATGGGCCTCGTCTGTGCTCCTGCCCCCCTTCCTTGGGGGCCAGCCACCACCCCGCTCCTCCCCTCGCAGCCCCCTGGAGGCTCCAGCTAGTCCCTCAACCCCTCTCCGGGGCCCAGATCCTGCCACAGGGGCGAAGGGAAGGGGACGGGGCAGCTTTCCAGCCCTGCTTAGAGCGACACCTACAGGGGCCACAGGGGAGGGTCCCTTTGGCAGTGCCAGCTATGCCCACGGGGTCAGCAAGAGAGGCGCCTGCCAACGGGGATCTGCTAGCCCCCCCATTCCCTGAACTCTTTTTGTGCCCACTCCGGCAGCAGCCCCAGGCACCCGGCCGGCTCTCACCTGCCTGCCCAGAGCCTTGGGCTGGTCCCCGGGGTGAAGGCTGCGAGGCTGGGGGGCGGCTCTAGCGGGGGGCTCCTCCGAGGAGGTAGTGAGAGGGGGAGCGGCATGGCAGGGCGTCCTAGGCAGCAGGTTGAACCAGGGCCCCTGTTTCTCCACTGTCTCTGGGAAGCTCTCCTCCAGGGTGGGCGCCTCGGGGGCAGGGGGGCTGGGGTCCCCCTTCCCGGGGCTGCTGTCCGGGGTGAGGACCGAGCTGTTGAGCAGGGACGACTGCGTCTGGCTCAGCCAGGATAGGAAGGCCGACTGGCTCAGGTCGTGCTGGCTCTGGCAGGGGGCCATCGAGTCCTCTAGGAGCCCGTTGAGGGGCGGGGGCTTGGGCCCGCCCGGGTCCTCTTTGCTTTTCCGCGGCCGGCCCCGCGACCGGGAGACCGTGCAGTTCGGCCGGCTGGGGACGGGCAGCTCGACCGGTTCCTTCTTCACCGGGGAGATCTCCGGGGCAGCCTCTTTCTCCTCCTCCTCCTCCGTGTCCTTGGGCCCCTCCTCCGCGGCTGCAGGGTGGGGGCGGGAAGAGATCAGAACCGTGCAACCCTCTCCACTGTAACAGCCCCCCCTCCCCACAAGGCCCCCGACCCAACTCACCTGCCTCGGAGCCCTCCACGAAGATCCCGCCCAGGTGGGGCAGGACCCAGTACCGCCTGCAGTAGCGGTCCTGGCCCAGCGCGGCGGCCCGCAGCGTCTGCGAAGCATGGAGCAGCTTCTTCCGGAAGAACATCTGCCTCTGGGGGAGGGGGAAAAAAAAAGAATGGGGGGAGGCATCATCTGCTGGGGGCTGTCCCGGGGGATCCAGAGCCTGCCAGCTCCCCACCCCAACTGGGGCCAGCCTTACCTTGGCTAGCTTCTCGATCTGTCTCTCCAGCTCGGGGACACTGCATGCAGGAATGCTGGCCTGAGTGGGAGAAGGGACAGTCAGGAGTGAATCCTTGCCCACCATGTTCCCCTGGCTCTGCCTACAGGACCCCCTTTACCCCTCGATCATCAGCAGTTCTGGTTCACCCTTGTGCTGTCGCCTCTACAGCACAGCTGGGGAAACTGAGGCACCAGGGAATGAGACTTGCACAAGTCAGTGGTAGAGCTGGGAAAAGAACCCAGGAGTCCTGTCTGCCCATCTCCCCTGCTCTAACCACTAAACGACACTGCCTCCGAAAGGCAGAGGCGAACGTCCCCACTCCCCTCGCCTATTGGCCTGGCCCTGCCACGTGGCTACCTCCTCATCCTTGCGGGACTTCCGGCCCCGGCTCTCTTCCTCCTCTGCCTCCAGGCCACTGTTCTCCTCTGTGATCCGGGAGCTGCGCCGCCTGGGCCCCTCGTCCAGGCCCGTGATCTCAGACTCCGGGCGGCCTGTCTTCTTGGCCAGGGCGATTTTCAACCTGCAGAGCCGCAGAGGGAACGAACGTCCTGAATGCCAGCCGGGGACACCGACTCCCTGCCGCCCCTCAGGTACCCAACCCCGCATGGGCTGGGGGCAGGCGCGCGGTTTGGATCCAACAGGCCGAGAGCTCAGATGTTGCCCTGGCAGAGTGGATCCAATAGCATACAGCCGCCTTCCAATTCACTAAGGCGCCTGGAGCCCCGCTGCCCTCCCGCTATAGCCACCCCGCAAGTTTCTCTGGCAGAAGCAGGGCTGGGCATTTGACCGGTCCTAAAAGAGTCAGTCAATTCATCAGTCAAAAATGGCCAAATATTTTAAAGCACTGACTTCTTCCAACTATAAACCACAGTGCCAGAAAAACTGGAGACATTCATGGCCTCCCGCAGGCTTGGCCTGAGATCAGCGATCCTCAGACTTGCGACCAATTAATTATTGGCCAATCTAAGCTATTAGCCAATCAGAATGCTTTTGCTATGTTATTAACCGACTGCAGTTGAAAAAAGAATAATACCCAGTCAGTCATTTTGCAGTGAGAATCATCGATAAATAAAAACTAGATCCTCTTTAAATAGGAATATCTAGCCCATGAAACAGTGAATTCACACGGCGGTGGCTCTGCTGGGTAATCTGAGCGCTCAGACATTGGTGCTTCATTCCAGACAACCAGCTACTTGAGTTCGGAGCGGAAAACACGATGAAATGAAGTTCCAACCGATGACAGGTGCGATCGCAAAGGTAGGTCAGCGCCTATTTCAGGCCATCTTGCTGGAATATTTAACTCCGGTCGGATAACGGGCAGGTCAGTTGACATTATCTGGCTGATCAATTGACCAGAAACGCCGTCCCTCTCTGCCCCCAGCCTCCTCCTCGACCCAGCCAGCCCACCCAAAGCCCTCGGTAGCACCCACCTGCGCAGCTTGCCCTCGATGATCCATTTGTTCCTCCTGTAGTTGGACATGTTCTCCAGAGTCTTGTCGATTTCACTGCAAGGACAGCCCCGAGTTTAGCAGAGCAGTCCTGTCCGGACCTCGCCCCACCACGCGCCCCCTTGGGAAGGCAAAGGAGCGACACCCTCCAGGGTGCCAGGGCCGGATCTCGCCTCCAGGCCCAGCCTGTTGGGTCCCTGCCCATCACGTGCTCGGGAACGGTTCAGAGTGTGTACGGCTGGGGTGAGCAGAGTGCAGCCCAGAGACTACGAGTCCCAGCATGCAACACTCCCGCCTGGATTGGCGCAAAGCTTCCTACTCAGAGCCAGATGGCAGCACTGCATTCTGGGACTTCTTGTCCGCAAGCCCCCTGAGCGCTTAGCCCAATGCACGCTGGGATATGTAGTCTCCCTGGTCTGCACACAGCTAGGGTGACCAGATGTCCCGATTTTATAGGGACAGTCCCGATTTTTGGGTCTCTCTCATATAGGTTCAAATTACCCCCCACCCCGTCCCGATTTTTCACACTTGCTGTCTGGTCACCCTATGCACAGCCCCTAGGCAGCCCAATGCCTGCTGGGATATGTAGTCTCCCTGGCCTGCACAGCCCCATGGCAGCCCAATGCCTGCTGGGATATGTAGTCTCCCTGGCCTGCATCACCCCGAGAGGCAACAGCTGGGTTTTGCTCCCTGTTCTAGCCACCGCCCCCCCCCAAGGCTGCAGGGCACAAGCGGCCCGGCCCCCGCTCCTCACTTGATGATGAGGGCGCTGCCGTTGAGTTCGTTGACCAGGAAAGCCAGGATGGCCGCCTTGCGGTCCGGGGGCAGCGCTTGGAAGGGCTTGGTCCGCAGGCCGTGGCACAGGTCGGTGTCGGCCCCGTAGGCCATGAGGAAGCAGCGCAGGATCTCGGACACGGTGTCCCGGTTCAGGCTGATCTCGGACACCTTCTCCCCGAGGATCTTCAGGGACTGGGGGGCAGAGGACAGGAGTTAAAGCAGTGGAGGAGGGGTGAGGGGAGGGTCCATGCTGGAATATGGGGGGGGGGGGGAGAGCTTGGCTGGACAATGCTCCAAGTCATGCAGGAAGTGTGGGGCGGAGCAGGAAATGGAACCTGGCTTTCCCTGGCCCAGGCTGGCCCCCGCCCCGTTGTTCACACTGAGTCCAAGGGGCTCGGCCATGCCCATGTACCTGGCAGTAGGAAGGGAGGCCGGGGTCATAGAGGGCAGCCCGCAGGAGCCGCACCAGCAGGTCCTGCACCTCGCCCAGGCTGTCGTCCACGCCGAACAGCCCCTCCTGCAGGGTGCAGAGGCTGGGGACGTCCCGGGGCACCTCGAAGCCCAGGACCCGGCCGTAGCTGTGCAGGAACTCCACGATGGTGAGGCAGTCGGAGAAGGCCCCGCTGGGCAGGACCAGGCCGGGGATGCGGGAGAATGGCGGCAGGGGCTGGGGAAAAGAAAGAGAGGGCCGAGCGGCTGGTCAGCGGGGCCTAGTGGGTGGAGCCGGGACACTACCAGGTTTTGGCATGGTTCCCTTCCACCCCCTGACCCCCAACACATGGGCATGTGATACCAGCCTCACCACCCCAAATGGGCCAGCACAAGAGGCACCAGGCCCCGCACCCCATGTGGGGGGCTTGCTCAGCCCTTGCCCTGTGGGGAGCCCACCCCGACCCACTCGTGGGAGCCCAGAGCAGCTGGGGGGACCCTCCAGGAAGCAGCAGAGCCAGAAGGGCGCTAGCCTCGGGGGGGGGGGAGGAGGGGACTGATCCCCCCCGCCCCCTCCTGCCAGGGGGTTCACCCAACCTGATGGTCGCCCAGGCACATGTCCTCCGTGGGCTTCTTCATCTCCTCTAAAATCATCTGCTGCCGGCGCCGCTCCTCCAGCCGCCGCTGGGCCAGCAGGTTCTTGTCCACCTTCCGCACAGCCTTGGCCTTCTCCTTGGGCCGCCCCTTCTCCTTGGGCCGCCCCTTCTCCTTGGGCTTCTCCTGCCGCGCCTTCTCCTTCTTCGCCTGGGGGACAGGCAGAGCGGCGGAGAGGTGAGTCAGGAACACAGCCCCCCCTTCGTGTCTCCCCCCTGCCTCCCCCAAACCGGGCCCTCCACACCCACCTTGGCTTTCTTCTTGGCCTCCTTGGGCTTGGGCACTTTGGCCTCCTGCTTCTGTTTGTTCCTTGCCTGGAAGGGATAAAATCCACCTCAGGTGTCTGGCGGGGAGGGGAGTCCCAGACTGGGAGGGGGAAGTGAGACTGGGTGCCCCAGATGGAGGGAGGTTGAGGGAGCCCCTCCCCCAGCACCGCTCGTACCTTTCGCCTCATCTTCTTCTTGATCTTGCTCATCTTCAGCTTGTCTTCGTCGCTGAGCACCTCTGCAAGTAGGGGGGGGGGGGGAAGGAAAGAGTCAAGGGAGGAGCCTGGAACAGCTGGGGGGGCACCCCATAACCCACTCCCAGGCCGGGCACAGCTGCCTGGCCCTGGATTCCCGTGCCCCTGCAGCCGCACAGGCCTCTCTAGGCCCTCGCCCCGCTGGGGGGTGGGCAGGTCTGAGCTGTGGGTGCCACCTGGCGGAAGATTGGTCTCTCCTGGTCGCTGGAGATGCGGGCACCAGGTCCGCACGCTGTCCGGAAGCTGCCATTCGACTGGCACAGTAGTGTTCACAGCAACGGGAGCGTGCCATGATGGGGGGGGGGGCGCGGACGCAGGCCAGGGGTTCCACTGAATGGAGCAACCCCTGGTTGGGGCTGGGGCTGCAGTTGTCGACCCAGCCTGCCCGAGCGGACCCAAGCTCTGGTTGCATCAGCGAGGTGCCCAGAGGGCGCTGTCCCGGGCTGGCAGGGGAGATCAGGCCCACGGCACAGCGGGCAGAATGTCGCGTGGGAAGCCGGGGGGGGGGTCCCACTGGGGGAGTCTCACACCCTCTAGCTGGCAGCGTCTTAGCTGGGCTCCTCCCTGGACGGTGCCTTTGTCACGGGGGCGCGCAGTGGGTCGAGGGTGGGGCCGGATCCAGAGGGGTGCTGAACTGCCCCGTCCCTGCTCTGAAATCAACGGGAGCGGCTGGGGCATCGGGGCAGGAGGCGTCCCGAGGAGCCGTGCTCCCTTTGGGCACAGGGACCTCCTGGCACGCGAGGAGGGGGGTACCTTGGGCTTCCAGTTTCTTCAGGAGCCTGGCGTCCGTCTTGCTCAGCAAGTCGGCCATCTTGGTCTTGGGGGGCCGGCCCCGGCCGCGCTTCACCTTGGGCGCCTCCTTGGCCTTGGCCTTCTCCTTCTCCGCGTTCCGGGGGCGCCCGCGCTTGCCCGTGATGGCCTGGATGCGTGAGGGGATCTCCTCCCGGGTCAGCTTCACCCACTGCGAGCCCTGCGCGGGGGAGGGGAGAGCCAGACTGACCCCTGGGGTCTCCACACCAAGCCCTGGCCCGACCCCCCACCCAAGGCCTGGGCCCCCGGGGAAGTCTCCTTTCATGCTCGTAGCAAGGGCGCCAGATGGCAGGGAGGCCCCGGGGAGCACAGGATGGGCTCCGACCTGCCAGCTGGCAACGCCACGGGGCCCCGGTGCCTGGGCCCTGCAAACCCTGCGCCTCGGGTGCATCCCCAATAAATGCCTCATCCCCCCCACTCCCGGGCAGAGCCGGCTGCAGCCTGCGCCCCGGGGAAGGTGCCCACCTCGGGCGTGTCCCGCTCCTCATAGAAGTCTCCAACGGGCATGCGGGGGCTGAAGCTGAAGTGTTCGCGCCGGACGTCCTGCACCACGTTCCGGCTCAGGTACTGGGGAAGAGACAAGGCAAAGGGGGCTGATCAGGATCCCGCGCTGGGCACAGGGCTCCCCCCGGCCAGGCACGGCCATCAGGACACCCCCCGTGCAGCCCAGCAGGCAACCCCCCCATTGTACACTGGGCATCGTCATGGGGGGCAGCCCATGACGGGCAGCTTCCAGGACAGAGAGTAAGCGGGAGGGGGGGGAATTGGGGGGCACCAGTTGAACTGCTGGGGCGCCCAGCAGCAGGGATCTGTCCGCTCCAACCCGCCGTGCCAGCCTCCGGATGGCCGTGGGCAACAGATTCCCCTCCCCAGCCCTCGACAGGGAGAGACGTTTACCTTGATCACCTCCGGGAACTGCTTCATCCTTTTGCCGCAGGGCCCGTAGTACCACGTCTCCCCCTGCCAGCGGTGGCTGCCCTTCTTGATTCGCACTTCCCTCCTCCACCTGCGCGGGAAAGGCCCGTCAGCGGCCGGCACCCACCTGGGCAGAGCACTGGCCGTTCCCACCCCCCTACCATTGGCCCCGGACCCCCCCAACCCCCCCAGTGCGGGGTGCCACCTACCCGTGCTGCAGGGGGAAGCGAACCTCCTCCGCCGTGGCGATCCGTCTGCGGGGGACTTCACCTGCCAAGACAGGGGGACAGTCACTCACCGAGCGCCGGCTGGTCGCTTACAGGCCGGGACAGGGGTGGGAACAGCCTGGGGAAAGCCGCTTCTCACCTACCCCTTGCTGATGCACTGAGCGGGGCCACCAGAGCCTCCAGGCAGCTGTCCTCAGCCACTTCCTGCTCCTCGTCCTCCTCCTCCAGACAGGCGGCTGGGGACTCTGGCTCCAGCAGGGGGCTGCGCTCCAGAGACCCCGATTCCTCCTCCCCTGGGTCGCCCCCATCCTGCAGGTCTAAGCTGCTGTCTGCAACACCAGGGAAGGACAGACACTCGTGGGGATGTGGGGCAGGGGATACGCTGTCTGTCGGGGTTATTCCCCAGGCTGCCACTCCATGCTGTGTCGTCCGTCCCCCCCGAGGCAATTCCAGCGAATTGTCTCTGCCCCCCCACCCATAGGGCAGGCCCTGGCACCCCCCTTTCTATGGGGGGGGGGGTGCGGCAGGATGAAACAAACCCTGTCAAGTCACGCGGCGAGTCTGCAGCCGAGCTGGGACGGCCGCCCCGGTGCCACGTCACCTCTGCTCTAACCGCTGAGCTTCGCTTCCTGCAGAGCTGGAGAGGCCAGGCGCAGGATTGGGGCATAAGGAGGTTATGGCTCCCAATATGTCCCCTGCTAAAATCCTGCCGTGGGGGAACTGCCCCTTCGCCCCTACCGCTAGCCCCCGAACCTTGCTGCTTTTCATGGTTTGTCTGGGATTTTTCTCCCCTGGCTGGAGCCCTTAGAACACCCCACCCCCAAATACCCCCAGCTTTCCACAGGCCCACCTTCCTGGGGGTACGCCGGCCATCTGTATCCACCTCTTACCCGGAGCTTGGAAGCTCTGTGGGGCAGGGATTGCCTTTTTTCGGGTACGGACAGCACCCAGCGCCGTGGGGCCCAGGCGTTGCTGTGAACACACAACACTAGGCAGGATCCCTCCACGTCCTGCACCCACCTCCTCGGAAGGCAGTTTGAGATGGAGATGGCCCAGTGTCTGCTGGGACACGTAGTTCCCACCAGCTGTGCGCTTTGCAAAGTAGCCCGGCCCGGCCCCAGGGCCACTCATGAGCCGGTTCCGCACCAGAGACACCCCCTACCTTGCAGGACGGCATCCCCCAGGACAGGCGGCGAGTCGGGGCTGACGAAGAGCGAGGAGGGGGCCTGGCTGTCGTCCGGCAGCAGACTGAAGGAGCTGGAGTTGTTCAGGGAGGGGCTCTCGGAGCACTCGAGGGTCGAGATGTCCGGGGCAGCTTCCAGAGAAGACTTGTCGTTCACCAGCTGGGAGTTGTCCATCTCGTAGAGATCTCCGGTCCCTGGGTCTGCAGGTGGGGATCGGAGTAAGACGCCTTAGGTGCGTCCTACCGGGGGTGAGCGTTCACCCCACCGTGGTTAGGGTCGCACCCGGGGAGGAGCTGGAATCTCCAGCTGGGGGTGTGTGTGTGTGTGTGTGTGTCTGTTTGGGACATTAAACCCACACTGCACGCACTTCCAGTGATTCTGGCACACCAGGGGTTAATGGATTTCGCTGGCTCCAGCACACCAGGGGTTAATGGATTTCGCTGGCTCTAGCCACGCCCCCCCATCCTTTGGGAACCGAAACCCAAGATGGCTGTGTAATAACCATCCCGGAAGCAAGTGGGGCTGGGCGACTGTGTATAAGGAAGCCTGGCCCTTTAAACAAGGAAGCCAGGTCCTGTAACCCCACCCCTATTGGGAGGGATTTCGTGACTCCGCCTACCAGTGGGAGGGATTCCCCAGCCGGAGGGGTATAAGAGGCAGTGTGTGTGTGTCCCCCTCCCGCCCCCAGTGCTGATCTGACAGGCTCTGGGCGGAGCTGGGGGAGGAAGTTCGCACTTAGAGACCATGTGAACCTGGAGCTCTGCCTCTGGGGGTCTCAGCCCCCCAACTGACCCTGCTGCTGGGGCCGACTGGCTCAGGCCAAAGGGAGGTGGGAAGAGTTTGCCAGGACCAGAAAGGGACATTTTTTCAAGGACTGGGATGGGGGCCAGCAAATAGTCAATGGCTTCAAAGACACCCTCGGCGCCAGACTTCCCAGTGGCCTGAGCCCCAGACCCGTAACGCAAGCGGGGCAACAGACGGAGCCTTTGATTGGTCAAGAGCCAGCCCGTTTCACGAACCTGCCCCCCCTCACCCCAGATCGAAGAGGCTCTTTGAATATCTCACATACCCTGAGCGGTGCTCTCTGGCCCCACAGCCAGCCGGCCCGGGAGCTTCCCCACGGCCGGTGCACGGAGCCCCAGGAGAGAGCCTGTTTAATGCCAATGCATTGGGCGACCAACCTCCCGGGGAAGGGGATCCACCTTCCCTACCTCTAGCCAGCGACTCGAAGGGCTCCAGGGGGTCTTCGCTCAGGAGGGGAGGGTCTGCCAGGGGGCCGGCGATGGCGGAGGCGTCGCCCAGGCAGCTCCCAGCAGTGTCCGGGGACAAGACGGACGCTTCCTGGCTGAGCGGCTCCACGGCTGGCCCAGAGCTGTTGTAGCTGCACATTTTCAGGTCTAGAAACAACGGCCCCCCACAACCCAAAGAGAGCACGTTAATGCAACCCTTCCTTCTCCCTCCACCCCCCTGGACACAGGTATGGGAGCCCCCCCTCAGCAGGGACCAGACAGCTCCAGACAGCAGCCCCGGTTCCCATCCAGCCAAGCCAGGAAGACAGTGCTTGGCCAGGACGTTGGTTATGGGTAGCTCAGCGGAGCCCCCACTCCAACACCCCCCCCCCGCCCGCCGTGGCACAATTACTGTTCCCCCCCCCCCCCCAGACCGGGGTTTCCGCACCACTTTTCCCAACATGTCTTTTGCGGGGGGGAGGAGGGGGACTCGTGGCAAGTTTGCCGACTTGTCTCTTCCTTCCTTCGGGAGGGGGAGCCCCCCGCCCAGCGCACCCCTCCCGGGGTCATGGGCTCCATCCTCAACCCCCGCCCTCGGGGAATTCCCCATGCACACCGGGGAGCGAGGGGCGTCTGCGAGTGCAGAACACAGGTAGGGAGCCGGGGCAGCGCCGCTGGGCCCACCTCTTCCACCGCTGCTGAAAAAGCCCTTGGGGCGCAGTGCAGGGGCCCAACTCGGAGCACTCCCAGGGCAGCTCTACACCACAGCAGGGATTGGAGCAGGGGGGCAGAGGGGTTGATTTAGACCTGGCCCCCGCCCCCACACAGCAGCACTCAAGGAGCTGATAACCAAGCCCTGGGGGGTTCTGGTCCCTGAACGTGCCAGTCCCATCAGCTCCCGCTACCAGCTATCCCAGGCCAGCGCCACTCACCCGGCTGCGTCTCCTCTAGTTCCTTGCTGCCCATCAGAGCGGCGCCAGTCTCCTCGCCCGCAGGCGGCATCTCCTTTGCCACCAAGGACCCCTCCTGGCCGGTGCCCGGCTCGTCCTGTGGCGGCGAGAAAGGCTGGGCGCCGGAGTCCAGCATGGGGGAGGGCTGGGAGGCCGCGTAGAAACCACTGGCGCCGTTTGGCATGAGCTCGAAGCTCTGATCCTGGAAGTCGTACAGTTCCTGCGAATCGAAGCTCAGACCCATGGAGCCGGCGGTGCCGTTGGCCCAGAACTCCTGGCCTGCCCTGGGGTTAGTGTTGTGCCCCGGGGATGCCGGCCGGGCGCCCCCGAGGATGCCGTTGAGCGGGTACTGTCCGAGGCCGGAGAACTGGGAGACGCCGGGGGTCTCCTTGAGGCTGCCGGGCTGGTACGGCGGGTAGTTCCAGAGATAGTCGTATGGGTGGGGGAGGGCAGAGGCATCGGGGGAGTGCCCAGCAGAAAAGGTCCCTGAAGTACTAGTGTGAGATACAGTAGATAAGCCATTCCCATTCATGTCGCCATTCAGGCCTGCCGAGGGAAAGGCAGAGCCGTCGGTTAATTGGTCGCACCGGGGACATAGATGGGGGGGAGGGGAACCCGGCTTTCCTCTCCGCAGGGAAGAACCCAGCTGAGGGGGGAAAGCCAGCGGATGTGGGGCAGGGGTGAAGGATCTTCCCTGAAACTGCTCAACTGGAGAGTGTTGGGCACAGACACCCCCACACACAGGCAACTCTAGGCCTGGGACAGCAGCCGGGAACAGGCAGCCACAGAAGGGCTGTCCATGGGGAGCACCTCGCCCGACTCAGAGGTCCTGCTGTCCAGCTCCCTGGCCCCCTAGAGAGCATGGTACGGAGGGCGCCGAGAAAGCCGGCTGCAGACTGACACCCCCCACCCCATGCACGCAGGTCACCCAGCACAAAACGGGGCCTTGGGGAGATGGGAGGGTTGGTCTGATTTCTCCCCAGCTGCCCGGGTCTCTCCCTGGCCCCCCCATGGGCTGCGGCAGGGTACTGTGCCCCAGAGGCTGGGACCCTCCGTCCCGGGAGAAGCAGGCCTTGGAGACCTGCCGCAGACTGGAACCATGTGACCAGCCGCCCGTTGGCATCCGAGCCACCCAGAGCCACGGGAAGTTTGGCAGCTCGGGTTGTGAGCCAGAGGGGGGGCTGCCCCGGCAAACGTCCCCAGCAGAGGGAGAACGCGCAGGCCAGGGTGAAACCCGTCGAATTGCCCCAGCACCGGAGTCCCGTGGGGATTAGCTGCCCCTCGGCTGGGCTGCTGGCAAGATCAGCCAAATCCATGCAGAGATCCATCCTGGAAAGTCCTTTCTCTTCTAGGATGAAGCGATCCCAAACAGAGCCCCATCCCCTCCGCTAATCCCCTCCAACCCAGCCAGGATCCCATCCCCCAGGCTCCTCTCCTGCGCCCAGCCCAGCGTCTGCCCCGTGGCCCAGCTGCCTTCAAACCGGGTGAACTGGTCCTCTCTGGTGGCCGCCTCTTTGGGAGGACGGTCCCCCGGCCCAGGGCAGCCTGGGCAACTGGCCCCCTCCAAGCCCCACCTTCCTGCTCTCAGTGCCTGGGTCTCCTGCCCCAGACAGTCCAGTCCTGCTCCCGCTGGAGCGAACCCAACGCCAACCCCCACAATGGCCGGCAATAGACCAGGGACAGTAGAGTCTAGACACGGCTTCCTTCTTTCTGCTGCAGGGGGCACCGTGCCCAACTCCTCGGGACCACCCTGCTCTCGCTAGGGAAGCACCACCACTGGGGACAATTCAAACCCAAGTCCTGGAGGATGGACCTGGCCAGATCAGTCCTGCCTCAGCCCCCGTGTCCAGGACCCCAGCCCCCAGCGAACCTGCTGACCAGGCTGCTCGGACACGTGACACCAGTCAAAACGACGCAGGGTTTGCGCGGGAAGTGGGATCTAGTGAGTTAGAGCAGGAGGCCTGAAACCCAGGACTCCTGGGTTCTTTTCCCATCAGACACTGACTCTGTCCAGCCAGTGGAGATCCTCGGCTTGCCAGGAAGGGGCGGGTGGTCACTGCGGTTGTTAAGCACCCCAGGGTGCTAGAGACCAGCAGAGGGTTCTTATTTCTGAAGGTGGGTGGGCCGAAGGGTCCAAGCCCACTCAGAGGCCAGCCCCCCGCGCACTTACCTTTCCCTTGCGGGGGGAAGTTGATCGGAGACCCGTTAGTGTAGAGGCTGTCCCCTGAGGAAGGGGCGGGCTTCAGTCCTGAGGCAGTGGGGACAGAGGGGAGGCCAGGGAAGTTAAAATGGTTGTTCGTTTCCATTTCTGAGGAGAGAAGAGACGAGACACCAAAGGGTTAAACATGCCCTGACCTGACACCGGTGCCCAGGCAGTCCCCCCCACGCCCCACAAACTGCGTACAATGCACCCACCACCAGCTAGACACCAGGCAAGGATCAAGGCCAGGTACCCAAGCTCCTTGCCTCGAGGGAGGGGTTGGATGGAAAACAAGCTGAGACGGAGAGCAGTGCACTGAAAAGCCCTCCCCGGAAGGAGGCCGAACAGGTGCGAAAGCAACCGAATCGCAATCAGTAGAAGGAAAGTGGACGCGGAAACCACGGTGCGAAATCCCGGCCCGTGTGACGCTGACAGCTCCAGGCTCTGAGAAAAGCTGCCGGGTCCCCACTTCCCATCCCTGCAGCAGCCCCCACAAGCCAGCAGCCCTCCGGTAAACAAACCGGCGTTGGCGTAAGACGGCGCTGCGCGGCTGCGCTGGGAGCTTCGCGGAGGGAAGCGTCTATCGGGAGATCTCACGTGCTCCCGGCCCCGGATTCGGTTTTGCGTTAAACTCGGCCACTCTGCGGCTAGTCGGGGCTGTGGAGAGTTTCGGCTGTAGCCGGAGGGATCCCACGGGGCTGCTTCTAGCATCTTCCCACCAGCGGGCCGGCGTGTTTCAGTTCAGGATCCTCACCCCCCTCCCAGGCCGGGAGCTGTTTGCCCATTTCACTGGGGAAAAAGCAGCATTTCCTGTTGCCGAGATCCACGCGAAAGAGACCAGCCAGCCGAAATAAGCCAGGGAACGTCATCCCAGGGCACAGAGCCCAGCAACCTCGGCACTTGGCTTTCTGACGGGTCACTCCTGCCTGAGCGGCGCCTCCCAGACACACCCACCCACCACGCCAGCTGGGTGCGGGTCGGATCTTTCGGTTGCTGTCTCACATACACAAAGGGCCAGGGCTAACCACACGTCTGGACGGCTGCCCAGCGCCTCCCCGTATAAAGGAATGGGGACAAGGAGTTAATGCAGGACTCCGCCTGCCCCCGGCCTGCTTTCTATTAGTCCTTTATTCACTAGACTCCTTCTCTTTAAGTGGGCGGATTAGCCCCATTTCACAGACGGGGCAGAGAGAGATGGACATGCTTCCCCACGGCCACCCAGCGAGCCAGAGTCGAGAAGAGACCCCAGAAGTCCTAGTCTCCCCACTCCCCATCTCTAACCACTGGCCTCCCATCATCTCCAACTCCCCGTGGGCGGCTCCAGGGAATTCATACACCCGACAGCCCGCAGTGCAAACAAAACCTGAAATTCAGCCCGACCGATTCCCCCGGGACTGCTGCTCCTTTCCTCCTCGATGGCTTCTGGAACAAGCCCTTCAGGGTATCTCGGCCCGCTCCCAACTCCAGGAGAAAGTCCCCCTGACCCAGGCACCAGCCTTAGCCAGCAAGGAAAGCAAACGCCGACCCCTTCCCGGACGTCGTAGCTTTCTAGCAGGCGAATGCCGGTATCCCCAAGAGACCCCAACTGCCGATGGGGCGCGTGCCTAGGAAAAGGCAGGCCACCCTTCAGGGCTCAGGGAAAGGAGACGCGGAGAGGGGAAGTGACTTGTCTGAGGTCATCCTGCAGCAGAGATGGTTGAGGACCCAGCTCGGTTCCCCACGCAGGCCACGGTGGATTCCGCTCCGCCTCATTGAGTTCCAACGCAAGGGTTTAAACACAGCAGGGCTGAGGGCCGGCGGGAGCCCAGCAGCCGCCGCTCTCGGAGGGCCGCACCGAGGACACGGCCTTGCAAGCAACAGCAGGCCAGGCCTGGAGTGTCGAAAGAGAGACCGGCGATTTCATCACTCTCTGTGGCGTTCGCTGCAACGCCCCCAGCCCGGAGGAGCCCCGCGGGCTGCTCCCAGTCAGCGCAGGATAACGACAGCGTCTGATTCACCAACTCGGGAAATTTCATCTCGCACGCGGGGGGCCGCCCCCCCAGCTATTGCTTCGGGAGACTCCTCCGCCCCATCCGTGCTGCTAACTGGGGAACAGGTCACATTCACTAGCGATCAGCCGAGAAAGTGACCTTCCCCCCCCCCACTCCTTTCAGAGACACGTCTCCCTTTCACAGCCATACCAAGAGTCCCCCACCGCACGGAGCATCCCGGCTTGCTCCTACAAGCCACAACAAGAAGAGTTCTTCAGCCAGCACCTGCACTGGGGAACCTGAACCAGACGCAGTAGCGTGGTTATAAAAAACAAAACAAAAAAACCAACACCACACCTTTCTGGGACACCCCAGCAGCAGTTTTTGGGGGCTGGGAAAACCGGTTTCTGGCCCTTTAAGGGCCAGAGGAGGAGTCGAGAAGCCGGAACCAGACAGGTGGCTGCTGCAGGGTCAGCTTTGAGAGCACGGGGACAAGCCAGGCCGGTGCCAAGGTGAAGGGAGGTGCTGGGGACGGGAGGGCGAGGTAGCTAACCGGGGGCGGAGGAACCTCGGCCTTAGGAAAGCAGCTAGGAGGAGGAGCGTAAGTGCGGCCTGGCTAAGAGGGAACCAAATAAAAGCAGGGAAGATGGGGAATTAATTACAGCGACGGAGGAGGGAGATTAATAGGATGGCAGCGGTTCGACTAATAGGGTCAGGGTTTGAAAGCAGGAGCCGCGGCTGCGAGAGAACATTGGCTGTAGCAGCGAGCTGAGCTCCTCCCCAGATGAGCGACACTGGAGGCGAGCGGGCGTCATTCGCCTGATGGGGGTATTGATCGCAGGGCAGTACCGGCACCGACAGCTTCCAGACGCCTCTCTCTGACCTCTCCCCTCGGTAACTGATGTGTCTGTCCAGCCCACCCACAGACACATCTCCTTTGGCCTAGGCCGGCCCACGGCCCAGCATGGACAGGTCTGGGCAGCATCCGATTCCTTTGAAACAAACAGCAGCTTCCCCCCACCCCAAAACACCCGCAAAATCCCATCCCAACAACCCCAGTCCTCAGCTCCCGCCCGGAAACGAGCCACGCGCCCCAACCGTCCAGCCACCTCCCCACACCCGAGCAGGAGACAGAATTAGGTGGTGACAAGAACAAGGAGGATTCTGGACCCAGAGATCCGGAGCAAATTAGAAACATCACAGCCAGGCCCGGGCGTGGGGGCTAATGGAGGCAATTGTGATCAGTTTGGAGAGCAGGGCAGCGGGGTGTTTAGAAACCCACGAAGCAGCTCGCAGAACCTTGGAACCAGCCAGAAGCTTTCAAGAGGCAGCAGCCGAGACTTTAGGCCCTGTATTATTTTAGGCTAAACCCAACGCCGAGTGAAACGCGAGTGGGTGGTTTGTTTTGTTGATTTCATTTCGATTAAAAACAGGGGGGTTCTTTGCTTGCGATTTCAGCCTCTCCAACGCAGGTTTTTTGCCAAGCCAACATGGCAACAGACTATTGATACATTTGC
Source organism: Trachemys scripta elegans (assembly GCF_013100865.1). NCBI lineage: Eukaryota > Metazoa > Chordata > Testudines > Emydidae > Trachemys > Trachemys scripta. The sequence goes on from NC_048313.1 coordinate 13,843,596, forward strand.
GGCAGCGCCAACAACATGCTCCGTGTTTCCCCCACCACTTCAGATCTATCTATCCACGAGGGGTTAACTGAAGGGGTGATTTTAAACCAGTTTCTTTAAAGCACCGTAACCTGTGCGTGCGCCTCCTTATATTGATTCCTATCCGGCTTATACATCCGTTTGTAACTCACATCGGTAACCGGACAGGTGCAAACTGAACCAACATAACCAGTTTGAAACCAATATATACCCACGTCCACACACAGGAGCTGAACCAGTTCACACAGATTTGAATTAAACTGGGGCAACTTGTGCCTAGACAAGCCTGTAAAACTGGTCCCTGCTCAGGAACAATAGATGGTTTTAGGCCCAGCCAAGCCAGGGATTTTGTCCTGGCACAACCATGTCTGGTCAGGGGTGGGAGATTTTTTGGGGGGGCTATCCAGTTACACCAGTACGACCCTTAGTATGAACACTGTTACCCCAGTAGAGCTCATTTCCCTTCCTGTCCGTTTCCATGGGATAACCGCATCAACGCTAGGGGAACGGAACAGAACATTTCTCCTGGACTCGTTAAAGCGGTACATCTTGTGCGTTCAGACAAGGCCCTCTACACCCCTCAGCAAGGTCCGCCAGAGGCGGGGGGGGGGGGTTCAGTGCAGACAGGGTCTGGGCCTCACTCATCCACAAGGGACCCAAATGAAAGAGGGAAACCGCCTATAAAACACAAGCGTGAGAAAGGCCTAGCCAGGGGAACCAAGAGCGAGGGATAAACACGCCCAGCGTCAGTGGCCACCGAGTTAGATTTGTAAGGTCCCCCCCCCCGTTCCGGCTTGTCCCCAAGGGCCTTTAACTCACCCGGGGAAACGGCGAGCTCTGAAATAGGGTTTTTACATTTGACTTTGACCCTTGAAGGTAATTGTTAACAGGCAGAGACGGACCCGGGCCGGGCAGGTTCCCGAGCTCCGGGAGGTCCAGAAACCGAAACGGGTTGAAAAGAGAGAGAGGAAAAAAAAAAAAAAAAGGACATTTCAAAAACAACAAGAGACGCAACAAACCCAGCTGCCATTTCCCAGCCACTTCCTGGGGGGGGGGGGGGGGGAGGAGGGGAAGAGAGGGATGGGATGCTGGCACCAGGGCTCTGGGTGCGAGACAGCCCCGGACCCCACAGGGGATTTCCCCCCCTCAGGCCCCCCCCCCCCAGCCACACAGCGGGGACTCCCCTGGCTATCCTGTGATCTCACCCAAGGATTCCCCCCTCCCCCACCACACACAGGAGATCCCCCCCCCCGCTATTCCCCCCCCCCCAAAAAAAAAAACCACACCAGGAGGGGATCCCGCAACAACCACATCCCAAGCCACGCACATGGGGCCGCAAACCCCCTTCCCATGCAGGGGGATCCCTAACTGGGAGCCAGGGCTCCTGGGGGGGGTCTACCCCGCACCCCAAAACCCACCGAGCACAGGGAATCCCCCCCTTCCAAGAGGGAATCCCCCAAACCCAGCCCAGGGGGTCCCCCATAACCCAGCCCCAGGGGGCTCCCCCATAACCCAGCCCCCCCAAACCCAGTCCCAGGGGGGTCCCCCATAACCCAGCCCCCCCAAACCCAGCCCCAGGGGGGTCCCCTGCCCAGGCTGCGGGGGGGCTCTCCCACCCCCCCGCCCTGCCCCCCCCGGACCTGGAGCGGCGGGCGGTGCCGGGCCCGGCTCGGCGCCCCGGCGGCGGGTCCCGCTCACATGGCCCGGGCCGGGCTGCGGGCTCGGGGCGGGCTCAGCATGGCCGGGTCCGGGCAGCCGCGCTGGGCAGGAAGCGAGGCCGGGCGGGGAGCCGGGTCCTAGCGCCGCCCTGTTCCCGCCCCCCCCGGGTCCTAGCGCCGCCCCGCTCCCCCACTTGGGGGGCCAAGCTGGGTCCTAGCACTGCCTGTAGCTGCCCACGGGGCGGGCTGTACCAACGCTGGGCCCCTCAAGCTGAGTCCCAGAGAATGGGGGTGTCCCCAAGGATACGGGGGGGGGCTGTCAGGGAGGACACCAGGGACACAGAGGGGGAGGGGCTAGCAGGGTGGGAGAGGTCCTGATGGGGAGAGGGGTGGGGGGCACCGAGGACACAGGGAGAAAGGGGCACCACGGTAGGACTCCCCAGTGTGATGCCAGCCTGGGAGACTTGGGGGGAGCCCCCTCCCCCCAAGTTGCAGGGGGTGTTCTCTCCCCTTCCTTAGCTAAAGCTCTAGGCCCCACACACACACACACACTCACTCAGGCAGGGGCATCTCCTTAGCTTCAGCTCCCTCCTCTATTCAGTCCCATCCCCAGACACCCCCACACCCAGCTCCAACTCACAGCTCCCCTCCTGCCCCCAAAGGGACCCCCTGCCCCCCTCTAGAGCTCATGGTGCTTTACAGTGGGGCAGAGCCAGCACACCCCGCCTTGCCGAGGGGAGACCGAGGCACCCAAGGGAGTCACAGCAGGGAACAGAACCCAGGAGCCCTGGATCACAACCCCACCTCTGCTCTAGACCCCACTCCCTGCCCAGAGCCGGGCGCGGAACCCAGGAGTCCTGGCTCCCCATACTGTGCTCTAACCATTAGGCAATGCCACACGTCCTCCGCAGCACTTCATTTCGTCACTCCCCCCTCCCCAAATCCGAGCTCCCCAGACTCCCATATGAACGGCCCCTTTCTCCTACCCCCCCCATCCCCATCCTGCCTCCCCAGTCATTCTAGGCTCCACTTTAAAAAGCCACTCCTCGTTCCCAAAAATCCCTCTGTGGATCTGCTGCAGCCAGTCTCCCCCCCCATAAATCCAGCTCCCCCACCCCCCCGGTCAGGTCACAAGAGCCTTCTCCTCTGCAGCTCCTACTGCCAGGAACCGGCTCCCTGCCTCTCCCAACCAGGGAGCCTCCCAGTTCTCCTTTCACCACCCTCTCACTCGCGCGCACAGCTCAGGAAAGCACAGAAGACGCCCCCCTAAGCGTAGCCAACTAGATCCCGAGCCCTTACAGCCTCTCCCTGGTGCATCCTGCGTCCCCACTGCCCGGCTCCCAGGAGCGCGAACAATCCCAACCCCAGGCCAGACCCCCACCCCACGTCACAGATGAGCCCCAGGGGCAGAGTCGAGAACCAGCCTTGGTGGGCAGCGGGCGTCCATCACCCCATTGTGGATCGGAATCTGGATCCGAAGCCCCGTCCCTGTGACCCACAAAGCAGGGGGGGTCTGACGAGCTCCTAGCAGGAGAACGTGGATGCTGGACCTCCAGTGGCTGCATCTCCTGGCTCTGCCGAGCCGGGTCCAGACGCCAGTGACTGGAGCGTTCCAGCGGCCGTAGCGTCAGCAGATTGGTGCTGCTGGAATTCATCAGCTGCCCCGAGATGGCTCCCTGGCGGCTCCGGGGGGGAAGGTGGAGGACAAGGAGGGGCACACGCACAGATCAGAACCGATCCGGGGGGGGCGCAGGGAGCGGGCAGCCGGAGATGGAGAAATAGGACAGTGCCAGCGGGCACAACAAGGCCCCCCCAGCCGTCTCCCGGTGCCGAATGCTGACTCAGCCAGACAGCTCGGTATTGTTATCTGCCCTCTCCCAGGCCTCTCGCCCAAAGATCTCAAAGCACTCCACTGAGCCACCAGCTAATCCATCAGCACAGCCCCTCCGGGAGGCAGGCATCACTCCCATGTTACAAGTGGGGAAACTGAGGCACGAGCAGGGGAAACGACTCACCCACCCCACCCCCCAAGGCGGCGCAGCAAGTCAGTGCGAAGAAAATAACCCAGGAGTCCTAGCACACCCATCCCCCCAGCCTTGCATCCCAAGCCAGTCCTAGCTCCGCTTCCTGTGGCAGACAGTAGGACGCGGGCCGAGTCCTAGGGCCTGCCGGGGGGAGCGGGGAGCGTCTACGTACTGGCCTAGACCAGCCTGGCCCCACGGGATGGCACACGCAGCAGGGAAGATGGAACGGGCACGGTGGGGAGGAGACGACTCCTGAATCCACGGGGACGGGGACCTGAGCTGAGAACGTCAGACTCATCACACAGAGTTCGAACCCCCCCGATGGCCAATTAGTTACATCCCATCCCCCCACACACACACACACACACACACCCTCCTCAGACTACAATCCAGGGGGGCACAAGCAGGCCAGCCCAGGCCCCCAAGCCCCACGGGCATTTCCAGCCCCCCCCGCCCCCAGCTCTCGCTAGGAACGCGGCATTCAGCTGCCCTTTGGTGCAGCCCCCGGGGGGGGGGTTCCCAGCGCTCTCCCCATTGTCGCGCAGAGCCCAGCTCAACCAGTCCCCCTCCCCCCCAGCCTGCCTCCCCGCAGGGGCGCGGGGCGCACCAGGCAGCCCCATTAGCGAGAGCCGCGCTCAGCTCCCGTTGGGGGCGGGGGCTTCGCTCGCCTCCGATGCCAGAGGCATAAGTAGGTTACAGAGAGAGGCTGCGGTAATCCCAAGCGGGGGGGGGGGTGGCATGGGAGGGGGGCGGGTGGATGGAGCAGGCCTCCAGCATGGCTTGATGGGCTGAGCAAATCTGGGAGGGAAGGGGCTGTAGGGGAGGTGGGATGCAGGGGATCCCCCCTCCCCATCCATGCGCAGAGCCGCTGCCAAGCACAGAGCTGGGCACATGGTCCTGCCCGGCGAGCTCCCCAAATCGCACAGGGCCGCTTTCCCCCCCCAGCGCTCGGGGGACCCCTCTCTGAAACAGCCCCCCCTCCATCTGCTCCTGGGGCCACAGGCTGCAGGGGGAAGGAGCAGGGAGGGGTCTCCAGCCTGCAGGGGTGCAGACGGGGGTGCCAAACAGCTCCCCTTGACTCAAAGGCTGGGGCGATCCAGGACGAGATGACTCCCATCTCCACACACACCCCCGAAAGGCTTCCAGCCCCTCCCACCTGCATCACTGCTCTCCCTGGACCTCCACAGCCCCCCCCTCCCCCCATCTCATCCCTCCTCTTGTAGGAAGCCTCCAGCCCCCAGGCTCTGAACTCAAAGCAATTAGGGGGGGCTGCCTCCGGACCCTGCTGCTCTCCTGCCTCCGTGCCACCCAAGGGTGCAGATCCCCCTGTCCCTGGGGGCATCCTAGCCACGTCTCCAAGCAGGTGCAGGGGGCGGGGGCTGCTGCCCCAAGAATCAGAAGTGGGTGGGAAGAGAAGGGACGCTGTATCCGCCTGGGCTGGCTCTCCCCCCCCCCCCCGCCCAGGGGGGCTGGCTGGATCGCCCCGCTAGCCAGCACGGGCCCCACCCACACCCACTGCTGCCGGGTTGGTCTATTTCTAAACCCTTTTGCTTTTCTCCTGCTCAATTCCTGCCAGTTCTGAACCTTCCACCCCAGCCCAGTGGCCCCCCAAACCCCCTATCCCAGCAGCCCCAACTCCCAGAGCCCCCCGGCCCAATGTCCCCCCAACTCCCCCACAGCCGCCAAGCCCACCGAGAGACAAGCCCACAAGCCTGGGATGGGGGACCCCCATCACCACCCCAACTCCTCCGCCATGGAGAAGACGTCACAAGCTGGCTCCAGCAGCCAAAGCACGGGGGGGGGGGGGGAATAATGTGCCCCCTCCCCCAAGCAGGGAGAAGGGACCAGGATTGGGGGGAGGAGGGCAAGCCCCCCAGCTGCTCTCACCTGGCCCCCTCAAATACACACAGGGCCTGCCCCCCACCCCATAGCCTCGGGAAACAGCCTGGCTGGAGACAGCTCAGACCCAGCAGGGACTGGGGGATCAGGGGGGGGCACCGGAGCTGGGGAGGCGGGGGGGGAGCAGGGAAGAGCCATCAGATGATCTGGTCACGTGGGCTTCTTTCCTGCACCCCAAGTTACCGGCTGCCCCCCCCTTCCAGTAGCCCCCTGGGAGCATGGAGACAGGGCAAGGCCCAGGCTGGTGTTCGGGTGGGGGGCAAGGTGCTAACAAGCCCAAGAGGGATGGGGGGGCGGGAAGAGGCAGTGGGGGCTGGCTCCAGATTGGACTGTGGCTGCCAACTCCTCCCCTCTCTCCCATGTCACCCCCCCCCCCCCAATCAGAGACAAAACCAGGAGCCATTGTGGTCTGGGCACCGCTCCAGGCGGCTGCAAGGTGCAGGGGGAACAGATGGCTGGGCTTGGCGAGCGCTTGTGCCAGGCAGTGGGGGGGGGCTCACACACACACAGGACCTCCCCCCCCCACACCCCGCCCAACCCCTGGAGCCCAGCCTGCACGTCCCCTCCCACCAGCCCGCAGCCAGGAGGCCTTCCCCCACGCTGCCCGTGAATCACCACCAGGACAAGCACAGGCGCCTCCCAGCCAGGAGGGGGGAAAGCCGTGTCCTGGCAGGCCCTGGGAGAGGTGCCCGGGATGGGGGGGGGGGGGAGACAGGGCTCCCCCAGGACCGGCCTGCCCAGGTGACTCTTGGCACCACCGATAAGAGACCCAGGAGCCAGGCAGCAGCAGCGTGAAACGTGACCAGGCCAGGCCGGGCGAGCCCTGCGCGGACCGCGCCAGCCTCGACTCGCTCTCCTTCCCAAGGACACGGCGCCGGGGAAGAGGACACAGGCCCCCCTGCACCGTCCCTAGCACGGAGCCACAAAGATGGAGACACCGGAGGTGTCCCATCAAGCAGGCCCTGGCCCGATGCCACGCCAGGAGTCACACGCTGCGCCCGCCCCCCCACTCGCCCAGGAACACCCTCCCCCCCGCTGGCCACAGCTGCGCCAAAGCAGCTCACGCTTCCCAGGGGCAATTTGCACAAGCGTTTTCACTGTGTGTGGGGGGGAGGGGGGGGTTATTTATTTATTGCTGACACCACCCCGGAAACTTTGCTTTCCTGTGAAAATATTTCCCCACAGGTAGATTCACCCCCTCACCCTGGCCCCCAGAGCCGCCATGGGTCAAAACTTTTCCGTGCAAGACTTTCACCAGGCCCGTGTCTCACACGCCGTCTTGCTGCCGCTCAGCTCCAATGCCTCCTCCTCAGTTCTTCCCCTCGCCCCAGCTCCCCCTTAGCCCAACCCCCCCCGGGCTCCCTGCCCCCAGACCCCAACTCCCTGGCGGGGAAATCTGACCCCACCGGCACCTCCAGGGAGCAAAGGGCTTTCACTGGTCCCAGGATTATCTCCCTGCTGGGCGGCACGTGGCTCTAGGACCCCAGCACCATTAGCCCATGCGCCCCGGTGACTCCAGGAAACGCTCCCCCCACCCCCACAGATCCCCTCTCACAGCGCAGAGGTCGAGGCTAACAAGGTCGCGAGTTGCCAGGCAGCACCAGAGGGCAAGGGAGGAAGTTTCCAGCATCACTCACCAGTCAATACGAAACAGCTGGAGAGAGGGGATCAGCCAGCCGACTGGGCCCAGCTGAGACCATGGTGCCCCCCTACCACGCACCTGCTGCCCGGCCCGGCGCTTCAGCCCCCGCTGGCCTAGGCTAGCCAGACACTGCGGGGAGCCGCCGGCCCGGTGAACGAGGAGAAACAGGCCTGGGCTTCGCTCCAGCTGCCACTGACCCTCTGCTCTGGCCTCCCCCTGCCACCCAGCGGGACCAGAGTGCTTTGCAATACCTAGCACAGGCAACGGGCACCACCCAACTAGAGCCCTACAGCTTCCAGACTGGGCCCCTAACACACACACTGACCCACGGTTCCCACTTTAACCCCCTGCCCCGGCAACCAGGCAAACGTTCTCCCTGTTGTGCAAGTGGGGAAACTGAGGCAGGGAGGCGAAGCAACTCCCAAGGTGGCCGAGCTGGCGGTGGAACCCAGGAGTCCTGACTTCCCGCAACCCTGCTGTAACTACTAGATCCCCTTCCTCCCCCAGAGCCGGGGATAGAACCCAGGAGTCCTAGTTCCCAGCCCCACCCCCAAAAACTCTATTACCCAGTGACCCCTCCTTCCACATCCATTGCCAGCCTGACTGCAGGGGGGCTGGGGAGGACACCCCCCCAATAGGAGAACCCCTAAGAGGAGCACCCCAGATGACAACAATCACAGAGAGACCCCCAAGTGTAGGCAGGGGCCAGGCCATGACAGGAGGGAGGGTCCCCCAAACCCATCCCTGGGAGCCAGGCAAAGCACCCGCCAGGGAACAATCCTGCCCCAGAGCCCATGGGGCAGGGAGTGGGGGGG
>NC_048313.1:13886650-13929484 GCF_013100865.1 Trachemys scripta elegans
CCCCCCTCCCCCCAGCCCACGTGCCCCCCCGAAACCCCCGCGGCCTCCTCCCCATCCCCTCCCAAAAGCGCCCCCACAAGTGCCGGGAGACTCCGCCGTCGCTAGGACCGCGGCCTTGCCGGGCCCCTCCCCGCTGCGGGGGGAGTAACTCCCTCCCCCTCCCCCGGCCTCAGCCCTTCCCCCCTCACATGGCGGACGGCGGCAGGGGCGGCTCCGGCTCCGGCGGGTCCCCGGCTCAGGGCTCTCTGGCGCGGGCGGGCAGCGGCGAGAGGGACCGGGTCCGACCAGCGTGAGGCGGCGGCTCCTCCTCAGGGCTCGGCCTAGCACCCACAATGCACCGCGCGCTCGGGCAACGGCGGCTGTTCCAGGCGCTGGTGACGCAGCAAAATACCCCGCGCTCCCGCCTCTCGCCGCACTCCCCGCCGCGCATGCGCCGGCGCCGGCGCCCGCTCCCTCAGCGCGCTTTGCGCCCAGGTGGGCCCTACCGGACGCAGAGCGCATGCGCCCCAACCGCCTCGCGGCTCTCGGCCTTCCGCGCGCGCGTGCCCAGGGCAGTCTCCCCCGGCGTGCGCACGCGCTTCTCCCATCGTCTCAGCGCGCACGCGCGTAGCCTCCCTCTCGCGTCTCCTAATTTGCCCCCGTCCCACGCGCGGCGCATGCTCCCCTGCCTCCCGCTGTTGCTACAGGGAATGGGCACAGCGCCCCGGCCCGGGGTTGCCATGGAAACGAGAGGGGAGGATGCTGGGACATGTAGTTTTCTTGGGCCCTGTTGGTGCCCCGAGGAAGGGGGGGGTGTTTAGCAGGGGGCGATGGGATCACAGGAGCTGGACCCCCCCCCCATTTGTCCACCAGCTGCTGGCTGCACTGCTCCTAAGAACGGCTGTACCGGGTCAGACCAAAGGTCCATCCAGCCCAGTGTCCTGTCTGCCGACAGTGGCCAATGCCAGGTGCCCCCGCGGGGGTGAACCCAACAGGTAATGATCAAGTGATCTCTCTCCTGCCATCCATCTCCACCCTCTGACAAACAGAGGCTAGGGACACCATTCCTTACCCATCCTGGCTAATAGCCATTAATGGACTTAACCTCCATGAATGTATCCAGTTCCCTGTTCTAGTCCTAGCCTTCACAACCTCCTCAGGCGAGGAGTTCCACAAGTTGACTGTGCGCTGCATGAAGAACTTCCTTGTATTTGTTTTCAACCTGCAGCCTATTAATTTCATTTGGTGACCCCTTGTTCTTGTATTATGGGAACAAGTCAATAACTTTTCCTTATTCACTTTCTCCACATCACTCATGATTTTATAGACCTCTCTCATATCCCCCCTTAGTCTCCTCTTTTCCAAGCTGAAAAGTCCTAGCCTCTTTAATCTCTCCTCATATGGGACCCGTTCCAAACCCCTCATCATTTTAGTTGCCCTTTTCTGAACCTTTTCTAGTGCCAGGTTATCTTTTTTGAGATGAGGAGACCACATCTGTATGCAGTATTTGAGATGTGGGTGTACCATTGATTTAGGTAAGGGCAATAATATATTCTCAGTCTTATTCTCTATCGCCTTTTTAATGATTCCTAACATCCTGTTTGCTTTTTTGACTGCCGCTGCACACTGCATGGACGTCTTCAGAGAACTATCCACGATGACTCCAAGATCTTTTTCCTAGCTAAATTAGACCCCATCATATTGTATGTATAGTGGGGGTTATTTTTTCCAATGTGCATTACTTGACTCTTCTAGGGCCAGGGTGGAGGGACACTCCCCTCTTCCTTTTCAAGTGCTTTGAGATCCACAGGCGAAGAGCAGGGACGTGCCAACTCCTCGACGCCTTGGGAGCCAGAGCACTGCTCCCCAAACCTATTCCCAGCCCAGTCCGACGCCCATCAGAGACCACTGGCGCGGAGCCTCTTCTGTGCTGAGAGGGCAGCCCTGGAAGGCCTTGACATCCATGCAGAGAGTGGTGGTTGTGTTGGATGCACTCTCTTGCCAAAAATAAAGAGAAACACCCAGTATTGCCAGAGGGCTAGAGAATGATTAATGTTAAAAGCAAAAATCTCATTATAAAGTAAGGAGCAAAGCCCCCGTTCATGAAGGAAATAGCCATGCACATTTTGCTCCATATTTATGAGGGCTCCTCCTCCACAGCCAGTCTTTTTGGAGTATTATAAAATAGGCTTGGAAGGGTTCGATTTTTATCGGTAAATGTCCGTAAACGTCGATTTCACCAGACACACACAACTCTACGAAAAAATATCATATTAAACTGAAACTTTAAAGACAGGCAGAGAAAAATGCTGCTTGAGAACTTTCGCTACAATTATTTCCTGCCCGCCACCCACTATAGATTCCCACAATTGTGAAAATGTAAATAGATCCAAAATTTAAAAATGTTTACAAAGATGGATATCCATCAAAATTATGAAAAATAAATAAATTCCACCACACCTAATTATAAGCTCACCTGAGTTGCCTGGGAGATAGCAAGCAGGCACCCACACTGCAGTGGGGGGATTTTCTAGAAAGCTTTAACATCCCCATCAACAAGAGAGAGACAGATTCCCTCATTCCAAAACAGTGAGAGAAGCTGAGTTCACTAGCCTTTCCATTGGATAAAGCTGCATTTTCAAAACAGGGCGACATCCAGGCAGCGAAGCAATTGTCTAGATAATATGCTGCCATTCTCTCAGACAACCAGTCAAATCAATAATTAAGTCTTATCCATGCACCTGCGGGCTCAAAGCAACATCTGGCAGATTAGAATAGCTCACGAAAATCAGCTCTACCCCACCCCCAAATAGGACTGTGGAAGAGATCCTTTCAGGTTTTACTCCTATTCTCACCTAACAGCCTCTGAATGCAGCCAACTGGTGTCCTAGGCTACTTTCAAACCCTAACACTTCTGAGCGCTAATGTCTTAATGAAAACGATAGAGCCCGGCTCCCTGAACCTCACACTCCAGCATTCTTCCCAAATTTGGCTACAGCATCCGTCCGTCCCCTGCTCCATCTTCCTGTATCCTCCAAAAGCTTCCCATGGGAGATTCAGAACTCTGCCTGCTTGGATTTACATGGACAGACTGTGACTAACAGCAGTATCTATAGCGCTTGTGCGCAGCATGAGGGGCTTCCAGCTAGCAGCTCTCCCTGATGTCATTTGGGGTTCCTTGCTGACTATTCTCCGCAGTGTAGCTCATCAGTTTTAATGAGTTGTTCCACGGCCCAGTTTTTATTGCACAGGGGGAAAAGCGTTACTAAGCAGTGGCAAGATTCCCATTTTCACCGCTCCTGCCTTTTCTTTTCATGACACTTAGGATTTCATTGGGCGTTAGCTCCCCCCCTCTGCACCGCATTCAACTTTCAGGACAAGGACAGGTTTGCTTGTAGGCTGCGGGAACGAGAGGGAAGCAATCAAAGACAAACCTCATTACGTGGTAGTACACGACAATGCCATTAAAGTTCTAGTAACGCAGCATTTTAAAATGGTGGGTATTGTCATTTACTTTGTACATACCTGGCACAACAAGGCCCTGGCCTGACTGAGGGAGGCAGGTGCTACTGCAATATAAACGTTAACACCCTGACAGCAAGTACGGGCAGTCACTCCACCTTCAGAGTTATACAACGGGGTGTAAATAAGGGATGAACGCCAAGAAAAACTTCCCACCGCTGTCGATCCAAGGAAGCGGTGGAAGAGCCACCAGCTGAGCACAGAGTTGCCAACTCTTGTGATTTTGGGGTTATTTCCAAAAGCTCCAAGTGCTGAAATCAAGAGATTGCAAGGACCATCTTTTTCTTCTGTTTTTGTACAGCACCTAGCGCCATACAACAAATAAACGCTGTAGCCCAAGAGAGGTCACTGGACTGGGCCTCAGGAGACCTGGCTCTGTCAGTGGCCTGCTGGGCGACCTCGGGCAAGGCACTTTCCTCTATGTGCCTGTTTGCTCATCTATAAAATGGGGGTAATGATACCTCCTCTGTAAACGAAAATCACTAGAGAGCCAGGGATGATTCTTTCCTTTTTAAAAAAAAGTAAGTTCCTAGCCTTCATTCTAGCAGAGAAAAGCTTAGACACATGAAGCGAGTGTAACCTAACGCCTCAGAAACCAGAAGGCAGATCAAAATAACATGACGTTTCTTTTTATAAAGAGGTTATGATTTTTAGGCCAATCTCACGATTATGTTCATAGACACATAGGACTGTAAGGGACCTCGAGAGGTCATCTCGTCCAGTTCCCTGCACTCAAGGCAGGACTAAGTATTATCTAGCCCACCCCGACAGGTGTTTGTCTAACTTGCTCTTAAAAATCTCCAATGATGGAGATTCCACAACCTCCCTTGACAATTTATTCCAGGGCTTAACCACCCTGACAGCCGGGCAGTTTTTCCTAACGTCCAACCTAAACCTCCCTTGCTGCAATTTAAGCCCATTGCTTCTTGTCCTAGCCTCAGAGGTTAAGAAGAACAATTCTTCTCCCTCCTCGTAACAACCTTTTATGTACTTGAAAACTGTTATGTCCCTTCTCAGTCTCTTCCAGACTAAACAAACCCAATTTTTTTAATCTTCCCTCATGGGTCATGTTTTCTAGACCCTTAAATCATTTTTGTTGCTCTTCTCTGGACTCTCTCCAGTTTCTCCACATCTTTCCTGAAATGTGGCGCCCAGAACTGGACACAATACTCCAGCTGAGTCCTAATCAGCGCGGAGTAGAGTGGAAGAATTACTTCTCGTGTCTGCTACTACATCCCAGAATGATGTTTGCTTTTTTTGCAACAGTGTTACACTGTTGACTCATATTTAGCTTGTGGTCCACTATGACCCCCAGATCCCTTTCATGTTGGTAACACCGGAGTCATTAAAACCTGGAGTGGACTAGACACTTGAGAACTCTAAAGGGAGTAACCTTGCACCACCCTTGGGGGGGATGAGGCCCCTCAGAGATTTTCTAACCTCTGAACATTAGAATTTGCGACTGAATTTTAACCAGCGGGTGTCCATAAACTCAGTGTTCCACACTCGCGAAGGAACATTCATGTCCTAGAGTCTGAGCCCTTTGCTGCCCCCTACAGACTGGTGGCAAAAACAAAAAGCAAAACAAAAAATAAAAGATTTCATCGACAATAAGCCACAACTTTTATTATCGATAGAAATAGTACAAATGTTAAATTTAGCTGCATTTTAGTCTTCTCTGAAAAACCAAAAGGTTCCTCCCTTCTGATGGCTACATCGTCAATTCCTGGAGAGAGAGAGAGACAAAGGTTAGAAACTATGGCTGGGGGCAGATCTGAAATTCCCTGGAGCCTTCACTAAGCTCTGCACGCCACCCCGCTCCAGCAGGCTGATGTAGAAGCAACAGAACGGCGTGAGCTTCAGACTGTTTATCTACCAAGCAGGGCCAAGCGGCCTTGGGGAAGGCTGTTATGGCTGCTCTGAGGGCAGAGAGCTGTGCGATATCCTGCTTGGATACACGCGGGGGGGCAGGGAGGACAAAGGCAGGGGGGCGCCTACCCCCCCCCCAATAATTATTTATATCACAACACAGATCCAAGCGGATTTTGTACCATCGGATCTGTTATTTTCCCCCATTCCCAATGGCGACGTTGGTGCAGACAATGAAAACTGCCAGGATTGTGCAGAACAGGCGAGTTGAGACATGAAGAGAGGAGGGGGTAAGTAGGAATATGCCCTCATGGTAACTGATCAGTACGCTCCTCACACCCACCAGCAGTGAAATTCACTCCAAACTGTAACGTCTACTCCCCAAGTTTTGGGTCTGCTCGACTGGCTGGGAACTTGGCTTTGGGGGCCACTCACCATAATAGCATTTACAATATCGTTACTGTTGTTCTTCAGGGCCCGGACAGCCTTCGCCCGGGACACGTTCGCCTGGGACATGACCAGCTCGATGTCCTTCACCTCGACGCCGGTCTCGTCAACCTAAGCAAGAAAAGACCAGGACTGTCTCCCAGCTGGCGGCCAGGACCTCTCTGTACCGTGCAGGTACCGATGGCCCCGTCCCACTGGGGGTAGCCACAATTCAACCCAAGCAGTAGCAGCAGTCATGATCTGATTTTGTTGCTTGCGGATTGGGGAAATGCCTGCTTCATGGAAGCACAGGAATGACCAGGTTGGATCAGACCCAATCTGGCCTGTTATCCTGTCTCCTGACAGTGGCCAGCACCAGCTGCTTTGAAAGGAAGGTGCAAGCAGCGTCGTAGTAAGGGATTCTGGGATGGCCAGCGCTTAGGGCAGGGAGGCGGAGGAAGGGACAGGGAATCCCCAGGCACCACATCTCAGCGTATCCAGCACGCGTTATAGGGGCAAATGGGCTCCGATGCCGCGAAGGTGAGTGCAACGGGGAGAGATCACAATCCATACAGCAGCAGGAGCCCAGTAACGGTATTAATCAGTGCCGGTGAGAAGTGCCTGCTCCGGAGCGGGGAAGTAAACGTCCGGGGCCTGCCCTCTGCTGGGCTTCCCAAAGAGAGGACCAGTCGGTATGATGGTTTGTGTGAGGGTCCCCCTAGGAAACGGGCTGGAAACCCACCCCCGACTTGCTTCACACAGGGGTCCTGGACACCTGCCAGATGGAGGCACTAGGGTGGGCAGCTAGCACGTTCCATTAACCACACATGCACATTAATACAGTGGGTCCTTTCATCTGAACTGCACTGGCGGTGGGCTTCTGTTTCAGACCACAAACATGACTGGGCCCCGGAGGCCACATACCTCCTCCTCTTCGCTCTCCTCCTGTACGGTGGGAGTCTGTGTGTTTTCCTGAATGTTTGAGACGGCTTCTCCTTGCACTTTGAATTTCTCGGCAGCTGCCAGCTGCGCCTGCTGGGACAGATCTTCGATCTGGGGGTCGGGAGAAGCACAGAGCACAGTGAGATGCTGGCGAACAGGCTGCCATTTGAAACTGAACCCAAAGAGAAGCCAGGACTTCAGAATGGAGGTTCAGACATCCAAGGCCTTTCGAGTCAGCCCCAGCCACAGTGCAAGCACAATGGAGATGAGAAAACCAGCCCGCAGAGAGGGTTCAAAGCCCAGTCTCACACACACACACGCACGCGCCCCCCCCCCCCCCCCCCCAGCAGGGAAACTCATCTAGGCACACTTCTGTCTGAAGCGTGACGCCACAGAACTGCAATCCCTGAGGTCTGGCTGCTGTGAACACAGATTGAAAGAGAGGTCAGATGTTCCCCCGCCCATCACGCGCGAGCTCAGCTCACCTTTGCCTCGCCGAAGACGATGTAGGTGTCTGATGCGGGGCTTTTGTACACGTCTGGCTTCGTGATGACGAAGAGGATGTTCTTGGATTTCCGGATGGTGACTCGGGTTACACCTGTGACCTGGCGAAGGCCCAGTTTGGACATTGCCTTAAAAGCAAAGGAGAAGGGAAGAGAAATAGCTCATTGAGACAGTCTAGGCCAGTAACTAGCTCATCGGCTCCGGACATTGGGATCCCACAAAGAAACCTCCGACACTTCTGCGGCCAAGAAGCCTTCAAAGCCCTGTAGACAGAGGCAGAATGGAGAGAACCTAGAGGCAGCGTTCACTCCCAGCTCTGCCACCGCCTTGCTGGGTGACCTGAGGTCACCTCTCTCTGTTTCCATTTCTCCTCTGGAACAGGGGCACCTCTTCAGCTGGGGGTCGCCAGGGCTGGCCTCTGAGGTCATTGGATGAGAAAAGCGTCACACAAGTGCCCCTCAGTTCCATGCCAGCCTTGCCAGCACAGGAGGCTTTGCACTACACAAGCAGCACCATGCTGGGCACGACGGGGCTAAATCAAAGTGGATATAAGCCCCAGTGCACACTGAGATCTTGCCAGAGCCATTCCTCTTCCCAGCAGGTTGGGCTGACACCCTAAGGGAGGGCGAGGAACTGGGCCCACTGCCATCTTCTCTTACCTTTCGTGCTTTCTTTTCACTCCGGCTCTGTTTTGCTTTGCTAACTGGTTCTTCATCTATTTCAGCTGCTGCTGCAAGCTGCAGGGGCAGAAAACAAGCGGGACCTTAGGAAATCCTGGGGAAGAGGCCCAAGGAACCAACAGCAGGGGGAGCAGCTGAGATGGTCTCTCAGAAACTGGGGAGCTTAGTTCAGGACACAGCCTGCGCCACATGCACTGAGAGCGGCATGGCCAGCTCACTGTATGGGGGAGGGAGGAACAGAACTGCTCCGCGTGCGGGCTTGACTCTCCAGTGGCCAGCACTCACAGCGGTGTGAGCTAGCAGGGACTGGGAGGGATTAAAGAACGGGGATTTCCCCCTAATCTGTGAGCACACTGAGAGATGCGTGTTCACGTCCGCCTCAAGTGATTGCTTGGGCTCAGTCAATTCACAGATCACGGCCCTACACAGCGCGAAGCCGAAAGGGCCTCGCTCACTTCCAGAAGCCAGGGATCCTGCGACTCACCCCCACCGCACACGCTCAGCTGCAGGGAGCGGACCCCTCACCTGTGCCTGCTGTGTGGTGGCCTGTGTAGAGTCTTGTTCTTCGAGTTCTGGCACCGATTCGTCACTGTCGGATTCTGTGCCGGACCCTATGGAAACAAACATGCATCACATTTTCCAGCGTGGGCCCCTGTGGGAAGTAGCAGGCAAGTCTGGAGGAAACAGACCGGGCCAAGGAAGCTGCCCTGTTCGGGCAGAGCCTTTGCCACGGGGTTGTTTAGGGTCTCGTTATACCAAAGGCTGACACTGCTCCATCACCCCAGTTCATACCGAAATGAACTTCAAGCCAATAAACGTATGTAAGACCTGATAGAGGAGCAGTTCTCCCCTCTCCGATCCCTCCTGGGTAATGAAGGAACAGGCACATCCAAGCAGGACAACACAAACTAGTAGCACCAACCGCTTTGGAAATCCAGTGCTCTGAAACGGTGGGGGAAAACCTTGTGCAGCAGCAGACAGAGGCCTAGAAGTCAGACGGGCTGGGGCCAGACTGCATGACCGCCTGCTCCTTCCCCTCTTGGTCTCTCCACCAACTAGACTGGAGCGGATCAGAACCTGGTATCTATGAGGCCACTGGTTTACAGACCCTGCTGACACAGCTGACACTGGATTTTGGATAGGAAAGGGAGGGTGAATTAGAGGACGAGGGGTGGATGGTTGGTATTCTGTCCTGTCTAGAAGCTGAGAAACAGGAAGGAGTTTAAGGTACTCCCCTAGGCAAAGTGGGGAAGTATCTGCACCTAATTAGAGGGCTGAGCGAGGGCACTGGGCACCCCCCATCTCCTTTAAAACCAGCGGGAGTCACAAGTCCTCGGCTCTGGGGAGAATCCAGCTCCAAGCCCGAACCTCTACAGTCATCAGCAGTGAAGCGTGTGATAGGCAGGAGCAGGCGATAAACAAGTGTAAAGGCAGGTTCGACAACACCGGGTGAGCGAGTCAGCACAGCAGAACTCGCATCACCAGGGACCCAGCTGGGATGGGGGAGACAAAATCTGACGCTCTGTTAATGCCTCTTCAGTCTGTTTAAATGACAGCAAAGTGGGGGATTGGAGGAGCTCAGGCCTAGAGCAGGGAAACTGGCTATGATTCCCCTTGAGCTGTTTGCACAAAGCCAGGCCCACACACGGCTCTATTAAAGGGGATGGTACGACACCAATTAAACCAAGAGCCCTTCGCAGAAAGCAGCATCTCTGGCTGCGTATCTGGGCCACTGCCCAGAAGCCACCCGGGTTCTGGTAAGACTCGGAGGACCGCTGGCAGTTCATGCAAGTCTCTGCTGCAGTGGGCGTCGCTAGCTTGCAAGCCAGGACGTGTTGGGAGAACGAAACGTGCATGGCAGCACAGAAGTGAAGAAGCAGAATCTGTCTGTGTCACACTCGACCCCCAGCGCAGACTGGGCGGGGTGAGTCAGAACCCTCCTCTCCTGTGCTACAGCCAGTTCAGAAAGGAAGAGCAGCTAGGGCACAAACCCTGCCCCATTTGTGATTTCCACGTGCCCCAGTCTCACTGGGAGTGGACAGAAGGCTTGGTAACTAGACAGACCCACCAACCACCCACACCCTGACCCTCGGGCCCTGCACTAAATGCTGTGTGCAGCCTGGTTAGGGTGTGCATAGGGCAGGCCACCACCACCAGTGACATACAGCAACACTCCCGTGGCCCAGAAAGGTCAACTGACCAGCACACACGCGAAGAACTATCACAGGCCACGGAGACACATTTTAACACTAAACTTGCTTCCAGGGAAGTAAAAGGATAACCACAGGTGAACCAGTCGGGATGCTAAATCCAAGCAGAACTGTGAGCATCTGCCCAACACAGGCAGCCCAAAGTGACCACGATTAACCCTGGGTCCTCTGGCGATCTTTGAGCTAACCTAGATCCCCACCAGGTTGCAGAGAAACAGAGAATTTGGAGAGGAATGGATTAAATACACAGCAGGCGTTGGAGAAACATCCAAGTGGGAGGCTCCGACTGGTCTTTCAAGCCCTACGCAATTCTGGTGACGCTGGTCCAGACGCAAGAGTTCAAACCATCCCCCCACAAGCCAGCCCCATGCTCAGCGCGTCCCCCTGACCCCTCCGTTAGTGACGTGACCTCCACTCGAACAAACTGCAGAAGCTGGTGCCCAACACAACAGCAGGCAGCGGGCTATGGCCTGCCTGGCACTGGGACGCCCCGTAACCCAGCCAGGATCCGGGTCAGCTCTCACCAGGCAGCTCAGGGCTCAGCACGGGGTTATTCTGGCTTCACTACATAGCACGGCACATCACTTCTAAATGCTACGTTTCTAGGCTAACAAACCAAGCAGAAGTGTGTGTGGGGGAAATCGAGGCCCGACAGTCTCTAGGAGGTTAGTACTCGGTGGGCAGCCGCTGACACTCCATGCACACAGCAAACCGAGGCCGCAAATACCCTTGTCATTCTTCAGCACGGGTTGCTTGGCTGGAGGAGGAGGAGCTGGGGCCTCAGCAGGGGCCACAGCGGGTCTGGGAGAGGAGAGATCCACCAGGATCGGCTGCAAAGGCATTTCCCCGGCAGGCCCCTCGGGAGGGATGAGAGGCGGCAGCTCGTCGTCATCGATGGTAGCAGCACAGACGGGGGCGGGGGGACTAGCTGGTGCTTTGGGCGCAGGACCAGGTGAGGAGGAAGGCGGGGATGGTTTAGGAAGCCCAGGGTCGGGGGTTAGTTCTTCAGGGGGGGAAGTGGGCAGAGGCGCAGGGGCTTGGCTACTCGCTGGAGTAAGGGGAGTGGCAGGGAGGTCAGTGGAAGCAACTGGCGAGGAAGCTGGTTTCTGGGGAGCAAGGAGCAGCTCAGGGGAGGAGGCGGGAGCACAGCCAGGGGCAGCAGCCTCAGTTACTGCCTTTTGGACAGGGGGAGAGCCAGGGGTCACCGGAACTGGGGAAGGGGGAGAGGCTGGGGCCACAGGGGGAGAAACAGGGGTCACAGGAGAAACTGCAGCCTCAGGGGGGGTGACAGGAGCTGGTGGAGATGCAGGAGCCACCAAGGGATGGAGAGGGGCTGGGGTAGGAGCCATAGGGGAAGAGGCTGGGGCCACAGGGGGAGTGGAGGGGGCTGGGGCAGGAGCAGCAATAGAGGCTGGGGCAGAGGCAGGGATCACAGGGGGAATGCAGGGGGCTGAGGCAGGAGCAGGACCCACAGGGGAGGCTGGGGCCTTTGGTGGAGGAGCAGGGGCTTGGGGGGAAGTGGAGGGGGTTGGGGCAGAGGCAGGAGGAGCAGTAGAAGCTGAGGCCATAGCAGAAGGGAGAGGGGACGGGGGAGAGGGAGGGGTCTCAGAGGGCATGGAGAAGGCTGGGCCAGAGGCAGGACCCACAGGAGAGGCTGGGGGCTTTGGTAGAGAGGCAGGGGTCTCAGAGGGAGTGGAGGGGGCTTGGACATGAGCTGTAGGAGAGTCTGGGCTCTTTGGGGGAGGGAGGGGGATTGAGGGAGAGGCAGCGGTCTCGGGGAGCATGGAGGGGCCTGAGGCAGGAGCTGTAGGAGAGGCTGGGGTCTTTGGGGGAGGGAGAGGGGCTGGGGGAGAGGCAGGGGTCGCGGAGGGGCCTGTAGGAGAGGCTGGGATCTTTGGGGGAGGAAGGGGGGTTGGGGCAGAGGCAGGGGTCTCGGGGTGTGTGGAGGGGGCTGGGACAGGACCTGCAGGAGAGGGTGGGGTCTTTGGGGGAGGGAGAGGGGCTGGGGGAGAGGCAGAGGTCTCAGAGGGAGTGAGGGGGGCTGGGGCAGGAACCACAGGAAAAGCTGGGCAAGAGGTTGGGGCCAGAGGGGCAGCAGCACAGACCACCGGAGAAGCTGAGGCCCCAGGGGATGTGAGAGGGGCAGGGGCAGCAGCCACAGGGGACGTAGCTGAGATTGCAGGAGGCGCAAGGGGGCCGGGGGCCGCAGGAGCCACAGGAGGAACAAGGGGGGTCAGGGGAAAACCAGGAGCTGTCAAAACTGGGCATCTAGGAGAGGCTGGTGCTGCCAGGGGGGCAGGAGGGGCCAGGGGAGCGCTTGGGGTAACAGAGGGAGATGCCAGTGCTGGGCTCGCAGGAGGAGAGCCTGGAGTGACCGAATCGGCTGGGGCTGCAGGGGGGATAGGGGGAGGGGGGCTGGGCACTGGGATGCCAAGAGCTGCAGCTGGGAGCTTTAAGGGAGCGGAAAAGGTAGGAGGCATCAGAGCTGGGACCACAGGTGGGGAGGCAGGGGCTGCAGGGGGAGCTAGTGCTGGGGAAGGGGGCTGCTCTAGTGACACAGCCAGGCCCGTGGGGGCACTCGGAGAGGAGGGCAGGGCAGCGTGAGCGGCAGGGGCTGGAGCAGCATGAAGAGATGGAGAGAGAGAAACAAAGTGAACCAATGAGAAAAGAAAAACAAGGGAGCAAGGGGAGAAAGGTGAGTTATCCAGCGCGACCCCGTGTGGGCTGCAGTTTAGTTACTGGGCAGACGGGCGGCCCCAGGCGATGGCCCTTGGGGCTCTCAAAAAGCTCTCCACACACAACAGACACCTCCCCTCCTCTCCCCCCAGGGAGACGGATCGATGTATTTTAACACACAAACCCAGGACATGCCCCGTACAAGTGCCTGACAAGCCAGCTGGAGCGGTCGGTGTCTGGTTGGTTCGGTGTTTGCCTGGCTCTGGAAATCCCGCTCTGGCTTCGGTGGAGGATGCTGTCCCAGCAGACTGGTACAAGCATTCAATTCTTCTCCCAAAGGGATTCTGGGAGCATGGGGGAAGTTACACACCCCTGTGCTTCACACAGTCCAATTCAAAGCTTGGCTCCCTCAGCTAATATGGAGGTGTGATCGGCAGAGGCGGCAGGCCCGGGCATGCAGGGCTCCACCTGGATCCAAACAGGGCAGGATCCCATGCTGGGCTTTGCGGGCACCTGCATATTAAACAGGAGCCTGGCTGCACACCGCTCCTTTTCAGGCGGGTTAGGTTAGGCCCTGGCCTTTGGGATGCCTGAGAACAGGAAGGAAACATCTCAAGTTGCCGTACAGCTCCTGAAAGTGGCGGTTTCATCGTCCCAACACACCAGGCGCTCACACGCATTCTTTATCCCAGGAAGGCAGCCCTCAGATCCTAGGAGCAAACACTCCCTCCTTCTCTAGCCTCATCCATCCACGGTGCTTTACAAACATGCAATTCAAGGCCTCGTGTGCTCCTGGAACGCAGGTTTTCTTTTACACATAAGTGAACTGAGGCACGCGGCGGTGACACGGGAGAAGAACCCAGGAGTCCTAGCTCCCAGGCTCCAGCTCTGCACTCTTTGCTAAACGGTTTTGTTAATGGACTACCCAACACAGCAAACATTGTTAATGAGACGCACGGGGGGGACAGGAGTTCAGAATACCTGACACTTGAACAGGAGGCTCAGAAACAGCGGCTGCGGGCGCTGCAGGAGCACCGGCAGGAGGGGCAGGGACAGCAGGAGCTAAACAAGCAAGAGTGAAAGGTTATTACCAACAAGTCCTTCCCACCAGGAACTGCTGCAAGCAAGAAGGGTCTGCTCCATTTCCAAGACAAACCAGGTCTCGCAAGAATGGTACCGCTCACCTTTCACCTCTGGAGACCAGAGTTCAAACCCAGGCTGGGCCGCAACCCAAGCGAGCTAGCGTGGGGAAGATGGATCCAGGACAGCGTTGTCCTGATGATTCTGCTGGTCTGGAGCGAGGTGCACTGGACCAGCTGCACACCAGAAACAAGCCGCGCCTGCCCATATGATACAGAACTCTAGCGAGGGGCATCAGCCCTTTACTTTCTTGAGCACTCGATGCCCCCCAAGCCTCCGAGGGAGAGAGCCCAGCGAGGTCTCTGGAAGAGGGTGGCAGAACACTGAACTAGGGAGAAACCTGCGTAGTCTGTAGGGAAGGGCAGGGGAAGAGGCTGCGTTTGGCAGCGTATGGGAACGAGCTGGTTCCCGTGAGCAGCAAACTGCTTAGCAAAAAGCTGCAGGCATGTTGTTTAGTACAGCAGGCAGAGGGGTCAGGCAAGGAGAAGGGCTGACCTGCTCCAGTTCATATTCCACCATCAGGTACAGTTCCACTGGAGACATTGTGACTCACGCAGCCTGGGGCAGCTTGCAACCCCAGAACGCCAATAGTTAAACAGGAACAGCAGAGCTGCTTGGGCTGTTACACCAGTTAACCCAGCATCGGCTTCCAGGGGCTAGGAATGAGGGGGGCTTCATGAGGAGCAGGAGGGTGGGGAAGAGGTGGTCTGTGCCCAGCAGTCCTGAGGCATGGTCTGCAGGTGTCTGGGATGCAGAGGGCTTCTCCGCATTGTTCTCCTGAACAGCTTGAGAATAGAAGGGAAATGCCTGGCTCCCACTCCAGAGGGCCAGGTCCTTTCCCAGCAGGGCAGTGCTGACTAATACAGCATGCAGGTAACCCCAGCGCTGCACTGAGCAAGTGGCTACGGCTTTCACTGACCCTCCTGCTCGGGGGGGTGGAGAGGGAGGGAGGGAAGAGGCTGTGTCACTGGGATAGACATACAGGAAGCTGCAAACCTACTCACCCTCATAAACCACGCTGCCTCCCTGCTCGTGCTAAGAGACTCTCCTCAGCCCTACCTCACTAGCTAAGATGCCAGGCCAAACTCTAAGCTCTTGCCTGAACCAGGTGATAGGAAACCCCAGGTGCTGACATTCTGAGAGCTGCAGCCCTGATCCAGGTAGGAATGACTGACTCGTTTATGTGTCAGCCACTGATTTAGGGAGTGTGCACAAAAGCCGCTTTGCATAGGTCACTTGACTGCTCACTCAGTGGCAGATGCCAGCCACACACCCTCAGCCTTTCCCAAATCGGGTTTAGTGCCAGTCAGAGACCAGAACCTGTCATCTCTCAGCTGCTGAGAGCCAGACAGCTAGGCCCAGTTCTGCACTCAGTGCACCAAGGAATATGTCTCCAACCAGTGCCCACTTGTGGGGTGAGGCCCCAAAAGAAAGCCCCCTCCCAGCCCCAAGGAAAGCGAGCAGGAGTTGGTTTCAAGCGTTAGTGAAATGTACGACAATAAAACATGGCAGATCCCAGAGTACAGTCTAAAATTGGGAGTCCTGTAGCAAGGGGGAAGAAAGGCCCAGCACATGCCCCCCAGAAGTTACCGGCTTCCAAGTAGGGAAACCGATCAGTTTCTTAAAGGGGAACTACCAAATCTAACAGAGGGGCGCTAATCTCAGAAAGGTGCTGAGCCGAGCATGAACCAGGCGACAGGGGGCATTCCCCATAACTTTCCCTCTGAAAAATTCTTTCCAGTCTCCATGAGGCCTTGTTGATCCTTCCACATTCACTCAAGATGCCCCAGACATGATCACTCTGGACATCACCGAGACATGATTGCCACACAGCCGCCAGCTCTAACGTCTCCCCCCCCCCCCACCCCAATGTGCTCCAGGGGCATCTCCTGCCAGCCCAGGAGCAGTGGATTTCACTGAGGCCACAAACAATTGGTGAAGGCTCCTAGTAACTGCGCTGTGGGGGTGGCCAATGAAGCCCCACACTGTTGGTCCTCGGGAGTTCAGCACTGTGTTATGCTCTTTCCACGGGCCAATCTAACTCCCGCAGAGATACACCTGGGTGGCAAGAGGTGCGATGAAACCAGCTCGGAGATTAAACCACACCCACACACACACGGAATCGTACGCCCCACCAGGCTTCGGAAGAGTCTGCTCAATGCGGAGTTGGTATTTCTAATGCCCTAGATGAGTCAGAGCCCGATTTTATTTTACAGACAGGGTAACTCTTCGGCCCCCCACCCCCCCACTCTACCTCCTGTAGGAACTTGAGACCTACCTGACGGCTCCAGAGCAGACTCGGCCTGTACAGCCTCAGCCTGGGAACCAACTGCTCTGGTCTGCTCAGCTGCCAGTGTCACTCCTGTGAGAGGCCAGCTTGCTTCCCCGGGGGCCGGGGGAGGAGGTACTGCAATAGCATCAGCCGTTGAGAACACACCACCTACTACCAAGACCCACCAACCTTTATATACTCCATGGCGTGGGAAGACACCCAAGAGATGAGAAGAATCAACAGTGGGGAAAATGTGTGAGTTTTCCTCGGAGACCCAGAGAAAAACCATGCCCGGGGACGCTGCAGCTCTGTATTCACCCAAGGGCACAAATGGTGCCTGAGAAGTTACCCTGCCATAGGAATCGCATCTACCCCTCAATGAGGCCTTTAAAGAAAATGACAGCATGACAATACTGCTAGTCACACTGAGCTACCTACTTGACTCATGACCAACAAGCACCACTTAACCATCATGCTGAGAACTGGACTTTAGCCCCACCCACCTCCCTCCAGGTTATTTCCCTTCACAAAACCTTTCCCCCAGCAGCGTTTGATCATCCATATGGTCCTAATTTTTCTTGTTGGCCCCAAGTCAAACTCACACAGCCCTTGGACAGAATTCACCCCATTGACCAGTCATGCACTGTGTGGCTGCCCCATACCTCAGGCCCAGTCCTACATCATGCACTGTGCCCTGACCCTCTAGGCAGAAATGTAGCAAACAAGGCCATACTATTTGCTAACTGGATCACAGCACCCAGGAAACCTTCAAGAGAGACAATTGAGAAGCACAACATACAGTGGGTTTGAAAATCATTACTAAATTCATACACACTGCAAAACGCAAGCAGGATTCTGTAGCCTTTTTTTTAAGCTTTACCGACTCTCAGTTCAACTCCTCCCTCCCTCCAAAGAGTAGTCAGGCGTTCATACAGCACATTCATCAGTGGTGCATCACAATGCGCGGTGAGTGCCAAACCCTGCTGTAACTTTCTGGTGAGGCATCATGTTACTCCCCGTGTCCACTTTTAGTCATTCCATTGGAGAGAATCTGTTATCTAGCCAGTTTCAAGGAGTTAAAAGGAATCTAGCACCCTGTGAATCTTTGCAGATTTACAGCTGCATTGTCCTATGGCTTTAAAATGTTTCTCTCTCCCCTGCTGTTTTGGGAGAGACCTATACATGCAATATGGGAAACCCAGTACACAGGGGAAAGAGTGAAATTGACTATACACAGACACAAAGAAAACAAGCTGGAAAAAAAATTAATATCTCTAATCTGCTTCACTAATAAGGACTTCCAGTGTTACTCGTACCAACAGTAGGTTACAAATGCGTGACATAAGCTGCTGATGGAGGGAATCCGCATGTTACTGAACGTACCAAGCATGCTTTTGCAATTCCACTGTAGGCCGTGTAACACAGAGCTGGCTACACGGGGACGGCTTTGTCCGACTCTGAATGTTACCATATATTTAATAACCGATATCACTGCTGGCACGAAGCGCCTTTCGAGCTGGTTGAGTGAGAAACACCCACACAATCATGTGGCGACGCTGTGGGAGAAACAGTTCTGCCTTGTACAACAGCAGGCAGCCAAACAATGTGTGGTTAAGAGAAAAGGCACCAAGAACAATGAAACCAACATCCAGCATTTCACTGGGTTAGAGCAGCAGAGGTTTCACTTAGTAACCACAGCAAATCAGAACGCTAGTTAGATGAAAGCAGGTTGGTGTTTTACAATTAGTATTCCTGCACATCACACACTGGGCAGCTGTACCCCCCAACCCCTTACTGCCCTTCAAGCATGCTACCACCATTGCCATTCAAAGAGCCCCCTTAACTCATCCATTTGAGCAAGTGAAACCAGCGCTCAACCTTCCTTCTTCAAGGTTTTTAACTAGACTTCCAAAAGCCACCAATGGTCAAAATCTTCTTGTTCTCCCTCCCCACAAACCGGCTTCACCTGTTCTTGAAGTTTAGGCTGGATGAGTTTTGGGATCCTTTCAGAAGGTGTGTAATACAGCAAAGCAACACTAACCTGTCTCAGCCTGAGGCTGGGGCAGGTCCTGCTCTGTGGCTGGGACGGTTTCTGTCGCTTCACCAGGCATTTCTGAGAGCAAGAAAGAAAAAAACAGATGCCACCATTAGTGAAGGATTCAGTTCTTTGGGATTTGAGGAGCTAAGAGAAAAAGTCCCATGACATTCACAATTAATGTCTCTCCCACAATCAGGAAAGCCAAACAGATGCACTTTTGGGTGGCTACAAATAAGGAAGTTTCATAAAACTTTTGAAACAAGCAAGAGAGAAGTGGTCATTTTATTTCACCATGAAATTGCAACTAAGTGGTCTTTCCCATTACCAAACCCCTGTATCACAGCATTTCCCATTTCCAGCAAGTAAGTAAACTCGTTACGTATGTCCTCAGAGGCAACAGGTCTGCAATGGTGATCATAGTGGCCAAGAATTTAAGATTAAAAATGGAACTTCATATGGGTATCACGAATATCCAGAGTTATAGTTAATGCCAATGCAGTGAATGGAAATGATATGAACTCTTGTGCTTCAGGACAAAACCAAATCTATTAGAGATCAAAATGCCACTTTGTATGTGTGGTGGTGGTGGGGGGGTTGTGTCTCAAATAATCCCACATCTACCTACTGTAGGGTTCTTGCACCTTCCTCTGAAGTGTCTGCCGTCAGAGACAGGATACTGGGCTAGACGGACTTTGGGTCTGAAATGCACTGGCAACCCCTATATTCCTATAAAACTCAGCAGCCTAGATAATAATTCTTGGCCCACTTTTGACCTGGCCAACAGCTCTTTACAGACTTCAGTCAGCTCTCACAACTCATGAGTTTAAAAGAGGGGTGTCCTTCTCTACTCGAGAGGAAAAATTAAGGGGCAGAAAGTTGAAGTGACTTGTCAGAGGCCACTAGGTGAGCCGGTGGCAATCAAGGCTCAAACTCTTCCTGTCTGATGAAGGAAGGACAGGGAGATAGCAGGACCCAGAAGCTTTGGCCAAGGGCACTGGGACAATCCTGTATTGTGAGATGCACCCCCCCTGCGACCTTTAATGCCAGCACCTCTGGTTGTGAGGTCTCCTCAGAAACCCCCCCACCTTCAGTACAGCACTTGGGATCTGGTTTATCTACCTGGGCAGGAGGAAGGGCGGAGTCAGACCTGGGATGTGAAGTTGTGGGGGCTCCAGACAGTTTGGGGGGTTTCACACGGGAGGCTCAGACCCCCCCCCTGAAAGCCCGGGGGGGGGGGGCGTAAGAGCTGGCTCTACTCCTCACAGTCCCGACGTTATTCTAATCGCAGGGGACTCGTGACCCCCCCCAGAAGAGGATGGGAGTGGGGGAGACATGGACACCCCCCATTCGCAAAGGGAAATGACTCACCCTCCTCCTCCTCCCCCCCCTCAAAAATACCCCCCCCTTGGGCCTCAATTCCTCCAACCAGGCGACCTTCTACCCCAGGAGGGGGGAGACCCCCCCCCACCCGCCAGCTGCCGGGGAGGGGCTTCCACTGCCGCCCCCCCGCACTCAGGAGCCGCAGGGACCAGTCACTCCTCCCCCCGCCCCCGCCCCCACCCGGGAGCCCCCCGCCCCGGGGCAGGGAGGCCTCGCAGCCGGGCGTTAGCTGGGACCCGGGCTGCTCTAAAGGGGGGCCCGGGCCCGGCCCCCCCCGGCTCCTCCCCCACAGGCCGGGCCCCCCCCCTCGCGGCCCCCACCCCCAGCACCCCCGGCCGGGCCCGCCGCGGGGCGGATGGCGGCGGATAGACGCGGCGGGACTCACTGTGCGGGGAGCCGGCTTCAAGATGGCGGCGGAAAGAGAGAGACTGAGGCGGAGGGGGCGGCGCTTCCGGGAGAGCGAGCGAGGGCTTCCGGGGCAAGGGTCACTCACCGCCCTCTTCCCAGGAGCTCTTCCCGACTCCCCCCCTCCCACCGCGGGACAGGGAGCTCCAGCAGGGGCTGTTCCCTGCGCCTCCCTCCTCTTTCCCAGAGCCCCCACCCCAGTCAGGGGCTGTTCCCTGCGCCTCCCTCCTCTTTCCCAGAGCCCCCCCCATCAGGAGCTGTTCCCTGCCCTCCCCCCCCAGGGCTAGGGGACCCCCCCCCTTAGTCCCCGGGGCTGCTCCCTGCTTTAAAGGGCCCCCCCACTTTCCCCCACCCAGGGGCTATTTCATGTTACTCTCCCAGGACCTGCACCCCCAAGGTGGGGGGTCCCAAGGACCTGCTGCCGGTTCTGCCCCCACCCCCATTCTGGCTGTGGCCAGGAGGGGGGGCTCCCTGAGGAGGGAGCTGGGGGTTAGTCTGCTCCCCGGCCCCGTTATCTCGCACTCTGTCGGGGTAACAGACGCAGCTGGGATGGAGGTTTGCATTTGCAATTAAGGAATGTGGCCTCTCCCTGCCCCACGGAGCAGGTCGGATTTTCCAAAGAGCCCAGTGGCTCTCAACCTTTCCAGATGACTGTCCCCCTTGCTGGAGTTGGATTTGTCTTGCCTCCGACCAAGTTTCACCTCACTTAAAAACAACTTGCTTACAAATCAGACATAAAAATACAGAATCAGCACAGCCACACTGTTACTGACAAATGGCTTCCTTTCTACCAGCTAATTATAAAATAAACCGATTGGAATATAAATATTGTACTAACATTTCAGTGTATAAGCTAGAAAGCTCTGTAAACAAGTTGTTTGAAATTTTAGTTGGTACTGTCTTCGGTAGTGCTTTTTCTGTAGCCTGTTGTAAAACTAGGCAAATCTCTAGATGAGGTGATGTACCCTCTGGAAGACCTCTGCGGACCCCTGCTTGAGAACCACTGTTCTAGGAAACTTGCCCTCACTGTCAGACACAAACCCTCTCCTTTCCCTCCCCCAAAACTGGGCACCTGCTTACTCCCAGGTTAGTTAAATTGTGCAAACGCCACTGGAGGTGCTCCAACTTTGATTTGAGAAGTTTACTGCAGTTCAGCTTAAACCTAGTCCTACTCCACTTAAGCGAGTCCACAGAGAGTTCTAAACTCATTTAAATTCACCTCTTTAGCTAAACCGATGCAAATGACCCTCACACTGATCTTTCCGACTCGTCCATCCCTCTGAGTCTGGGTCCAGGGCAGGCCAAAAAGAGGAAGCTTTCAACTTAAGAAGTGTGTCTGAACTTTTTATTTTCTACTGGTACAAACAATAACCCCTAGCTCTGATCAGTGACCTCCCTTTGGGATCTACTATCATTATCCCCATTTTAAAGATGGGGAAACTGAGGTATAGGGAGGTGAAGTGATTTGCCCCACTGAACTGGGAGTTCAGTTCCCAGGTCTCCTGATTCCCAGTGTGGTGCTCTGTCCACTAGGAAACACAACCTCTCTGAGATTCCTGTAAGAGGGATGCACGAGAGTAAAATCATTCTCTCTTCCAATTTGTGCCCAACCCGTGCTAGGGGCTGTACATAGCTACAGGCAGGTAAGATCTCTGCCCTGCAGTGTGTTCCCCCATTGAAAGCTCCAATCTTGCAACTGGAGCCAAAAAGCTAGACCCCCGTGTCCCTACAGAGGCATATGGATTCAAATTAAGAGTGGGCCACTTTCTGGAAGATGTGCTCTAGTCAAACACCTGTTAGGGGATTTAATGCAGAAGTCATTGGCTGAAATTCTCTGGCCTGTGTTATACAGGGGGTCAGCTGAGATGATCTAACTGGCTTTAACAGCTATGAAAAAACAAAATGTGATTTTAAACCCACAGATGCCGCAGGGGGATGGTGCCGGGTCTGGAATAACTTTTGGGTCAATTTCAGAAATTGACTCCAGTGGCTAGTCCCTCGAAGGTCAGCAGGGGGCACTCTCGCAACTTGATTAGTCTAGCAATGACTTTAAATGACTGGCTGTCTAGAAAAGGACAGGGTTAAAAAACAACAGCAGCAGCTAACCCCTGCACCTAAACTATCTGACCGTGAGCCTTTAAAGGCCAAAGGGCTCTGGGAGAACTGGAGTGGCAAGAGAATACTTACTTTACCCCACTCCCGAGTCATGTTTGTTTCTTTACTTTGATGACTAACCTCAGCATTAGAACAAAAGAGAGAGCAACAAAGGAAATGGAAAAGCCAGGGACCCACGTACCTATTGCTCACTGTATCCCTCAGACCTTTCCAGTCCTGTACCTAGCTGCAAGCCCACCGCTGCTCTTTCCCCTGAGACATGGGGGTCTAGTGACCTTTTCAGATCACTGGATAACTTCCCAGCCAGGCCCCGTGAACCCAACCAGCAGCCCGCAGCACAACCACCACCAAAAGGACACACAGTCTTTAATGGAACCCTTTAATCGTTTTCTTTTTGCATAAAAAAGTACAAAAGAAGGATACACAGAGCGCCTCCTACTGGGCCATCAGACCCAGCTGCCTGGAGTCATTCGAGAGCTTGCGAATTAAACCCTGCAGCAGGGAGAGGACTACACACAGGCTGCAGCCAGAAGGGAACGTTAAGCAAGAGGAGGGACAACTGGAGTAGCCTCGGATGTCTGGAATAAGTCAGTGGAGGTCGAAATCTGGAAGAGCTGGGCCCGGGGAACCATTGCTTAGAAATGACAAATACAACGGTCCAATCTCATGCATCTGGGGCTGTCAGGCAGCTTCTTCCATTCATAATGGTTTGCCCCAGAGCAGCAGAGTTACCCTGATAGAAAGAAAACCCGGGGGTCATTTTTGCAGGCATCAGCCAGGTGCCGATTCCAGACCCCTGCGCCCTCGGAATCCATCAGCCGATGAGAATACCTCCCTTCCTCTCGAATCAGCCAGCTGGGATCCCCTCTCTCCAAATTCCCACTTTACCAATGGCTCTTGGTCAGGTAGGTAAAATTCCACCTTGCCCTCGTGCCGGCAAACAGGGGCGGGTGGGTTAAGCCGCCTGCTGTTTGCAGACGAGGGGAGGAACTGACATCAGCCCATGCCCCGTCGCCTCACGCAAAAGGAAGCAGTTCTCATTTCTTGCCAACAATCCACAGCGTAGTCCCCTCCCAGCGCACGCTCCAAGCCCAGGCTCACGCTGGCCCCTGCAAAATGAACATCCAAATCCTCTCTCTCCAGTAGGCAAGACCAGCTGGGTTTCCTTTTCTTCGAAGTCTGCTGAGTAAAGCCTTTAATGCCAAGAAGAATAAGGTAACTAGAGCAGTCCGCTGTCCCGATCAGAGCTCTTGTAACAGCTGGTTGGACATACCAGATGTAGATTTCCCCACTGGAGACACCAGAATCCTCAGAAATCTCCTTGTAAGTCTAGAGGAAAGAAACACGGGATCTTAAACAACAGAGAAAGCTGCACCTGTGGCTTATTCTACGTCTGCCTTCCTTTTCCTCTAAGCCAGTGGTACTCAGACCTCAGCGGTTCAGGAGGCAAATCAGCGATCAGCAGTACCCAGCAGAGCCATCGCCTGTTTCATTGACAACAGGTGCTCTATATTCATATTGAAACGGAATGACGGGGAAATATTGAATGTATATATTATTCTCACAGCAAAATGACTGACCAGGTACTATTACCTGATCAACTACAGTTGGTTAATAACACAACAAAAGCATCCTGATGGGCTAATAATTAAATCACGGTGTTTTAATATGTGCTGCAAAGACCTGCAGGAGACACACCGAAGAGCTACCCAGTCTGAGTATCGCTGCGGTAAGCAGGAGTGGATGGGCATTAAGACACACAACCTTTTGGGTTACGTTCTCATTGAACAGGTGTGTGGTGAGCAAGACACGAGAAGTCATTCTTCAGCTCCACTCTGCGCTGGTTAGGCCTCAACTGGAGTATTGTGTCCAGTTCTGGGCACCGCATTTCAAGACAGATGTGGAGAAATTGGAGAGGGTCCAGAGAAGAGCAACAAGAATGATTAAAGGTCTTGAGAACATGACCTGTGAAGGAAGGCTGAAAGAATTGGGTTTGTTTAGTTTGGAAAAGAGAAGACTGAGAGGGGACATGATAGCAGTTTTCAGGTATCTAAAAGGGTGTCATAAGGAGGAGGGAGAAAACTTGTTCACCTTAGCCTCTAAGGATAGAACAAGAAGCAATGGGCTTAAACTGAAGCAAGGGAGGTTTAGGTTGGACATTAGGAAAAAGTTCCTAACTGTCAGGGTGGTTAAACACTGGAATAAATTGCCTAGGGAGGTTGTGGAATCTCCATCTCTGGAGATATTTAAGAGTAGGTTAGATAAATGTCTATCAGGGATGGTCTAGACAGTATTTGGTCCTGCCATGAGGGCAGGGGACTGGACTCGATGACCTCTCGAGGTCCCTTCCAGTCCTAGAATCTATGAATCTATGAAGAGAGCAATCCAGTTCATCCCTCAGCTGGTTTAACCAGAGTTAAGAACACCCCTTTTACCTGCAGGGAGGACACAACCTAAGGGGAGCTGAAGTCACTTTCCAGGGGGACACAGCTGGAATAGAACCCAGGCAGCTGTGCGCTGACCATTGGGCAGTCTCGCCCCCTCCCACGCTTAGAAGTGAGGACCACATTTCTGTGGGGAGAAGGGAGAGCCCTGAAAGGTTTCGAGCAGCCTGGAAGAGGAGAGGCCCCGCCCAGTCCCCTCCTCGGTCCCTACCACTCTTCTTGAGAAGCTCCCCTTTGCGAGACTTGTCCATTTCCTCCACAAACTGTTCGAAGACTCTCACGTACGGAGCCAAGCTGGTTTTCTTGTAGTCTAAAAGACAAAGAGAGACACGTGCAAAGGATCTGCCGGCCATACAGAGCATATGCAGCGCCTCATGTTACAATCCCTCAAACGTGGGCTCTCTAGGCTGGGTGTATCAAGAGGCGACGTGAATTCAACCCCCATCCAGGCCTGTATCTTAACTTAGCCAGCGCTGAAACTATGAAGGCTAACTGCCTCAGGCCTACAGGGAAAATTCCCCCCTGGCATTGCCCACAATGCCGCAGTGGGACGCTGCCACCACAGAATGGCAGTGTTGTCTAGCGGCTAGCGCACAGACTTGCGACTCGGGAGTCCCGAGTTCAATTTCTGGCCCTGCCACTGGCCTGCTGGAGTGACTTCTCCTGTGTGTGCCTCAGTTTCCCCATCTGTAAAACGGGGATAACGTGAAAAACGCTACAGAAGAAAAAGGAGTTAATTCTTATTGAAACGCCACTGGGCTCGGCAGCAGTTAATTCACACGTCTGGGAGTATGCCACATGGGGTCGGAAAAATTCTAACTCTGGGGGCACTTTTTGTTCTACTTTGGAAGCTCATTTTCCGGGCGCAGCAATTTCCAGGAGGTGCCTCTTTCCTCCCCTTCGCGAGCTGAAGACCTCTGTGCTGCGCGCCCTGGAGGAGCTCCAACTGCTGCATGACACCGAGCCAGGCTCTCAGCAAAAATATTCTGTGGTTGACGAGTGGCTCTGGGAGCGAGAGGAACCTGGTTGAGGCCGTCATGTTACCGCTCTGGGGACCGGAAATACTGACTAGGAAAGAGGGGTATCAACTTTCAGGGTCTCCTGTCCCCTAGACCATGCCCCTGTCCGAGGTCCCGTATTAATGTGCTTTAATAAAAGCAGCATCTTTCTTGACTCCTGCCTCCAGCCACTCACCCCTGGTGCGGCGCTTGGGTTCCGGCTCCGCCTCGTTTTCCTTCTCTTCATCCTCCTCCTCGTGAGCCGTGTCCAGTTCACGACAGAGGCAGCTACGAACAAGCAGCGTGAGAGTCCTTTACAGCTGGCTACCCAACGCCGCTAGTCAGCCTCTAGCCAAGATCGGCCCCACTGAACAGATCAGCACAGGGCAGCCTCATGGCACGGCCGCTCGCTGGCAGAGCGCCGACCCGGCCCACTCCGCGCCGGACAGATCGCGCCAGAGAGGGGTTGGCTGCCCCACGGTGTAAAAACCAACCAACTGGCCCCATCCACCTTGCGCTGATAAATACCTTGGGGGTCTGCACTCATTAGGAGGCTCCGTTCGCCCCACGGGCTCCCCGTATTCCACTCGCCTGTCCCCCCAACGCCAAACGCTCTGGGTGTCTCCTATTCTCCACATGCCAGGGGCCGAGTCTCTCACTGTCCCCTGCTCCATTCCAGGAGCTCCGTCTCTCTTTCTTTTGTCTCCCCATTCCAAAGTACTGTTCTCCCCGCCCTCCCCCGATTTGCAGGTTGCTGCCGTGCTCTCTCCCCAACCACAGATCGTGACGTTACAAAGAGGAGGCCGCATTCTAGGAAGGATGAAGTCTCCTCTCCCTCTGCCTCTCCTTGATGGCTGAGCATCTGCCCCACAGGGCAGGGGCTCTGGGCATCCCCCATTTTCTCTCTGATCTCCCCCAAAATCAAAGGGGGTCTGCCCGTCGATGCCGGAATCCCAGACTCAGCGGGAGGCAGAGTTCGGAAGTGATTGTGTTCACAGCCAGACACGCCCCATCACGCGGAGAGGGAGGTCCTGCAATCCCGGCCCATCACCGGTACCTTATGGTTGGAACGGCCAATGGGTCGAACTGATCCAGCTTCCGCAAATCGATCGGGACCGAAACACGACCTAGGAGAGGCAAAACCAGCGTCACTTTACCAGAGGCGTGTTTCCTGCGTCGCCCAGAGGCCACAATGAGGGGTCAGGGCCCCTTGGGCTGGCAGCTGCACAAGAAAGCAGCGAGACAACCCCTGGCCTAAAGACCTAGCAACCTCGGTTTGCTGCGAGTCTCAGGTGGAGAGACACGGCCAGGGCTGGAGAGAGGGAGGGGACAGGGACAGAAGCGAGTTTAGCACAGCGAGATGCAGTCACAGCTCACCACGAACCCAGGCAGGGGATGGGACTCTCTTTTGGTTGTGTTTGGACAGCACCTCGCTGTCCAAATGATGACGATACTGGCCAAGGGGTGAGTGAGGAAGGGGAGGTAAACACGGTGTGGATTTCTGGACTGCACAGAGACCTGGGTCGGAAGGAAGCTCACGGCGCCAGGATCCCCCATTGCATTAGCCAGGGAAGCGTCTGGCTGGGAACTCGCTCCCCATCCTGGTCTGAAACGAGGAGGGGGCTTCGGGGCTGCCGATGGGGCGGAAGGCGGCTGGCTGAATTTCTCACGCTCGCGCCGGTGAGATCCCCTACCCGCGGAATGGGGATAACACGACCGCCCCGCCTTGCTGGACGCCGGGCCAGCGGATCTACATCAACGTGCGCGCGTGACCTGTTTTGGGGTGGACGCTGAACGGGCTCTTCAGTAAGTGGTTGACTCCCCTGCTGACGTTGATATCCAACCGGGGGAAGCAGTATTGCAGCATGATCTCCGACTCCGCGTGGGAGGGCTAGGAGCAGACGGACAGTCACGGGCTGGGGACGGCTTTTGTGCTACGAGGCCCCATACGCTCCCTGTCTCTGCGCCCTCTGCAAACGAGTCCCACCCCGGAGATTCAAGGACGTCACCATCCTAGGTACAGCCAGAGGCCCCGATTCTGGATGCAAACCAGCCACCCGGGAATACCCCTCGTCACGGGGTGCTGTGGGCAGGGCAGGTGCTCCCTATATAGTGTCCCCAGCCGAACAGGGACCAGCGCTGGATTGGGACTCAGAAGCCTGGATTCTATTCCCGGCTCTGCCACTGGCAAATCCCGCCGACGCCCTGTGCCTCAGTTTCCCCATCTGTAAAATGGGAGGGAACGATACCGGTCTTTGTAATGCATTTCGAGGTCGACGGATGGAAAGCGTCACATAAGAGCTAAGGGGGGGGGGGAATTCAATCGATGGATTGGGCCCAAAGACCAACCGTCCCCCACGAGCCACACGCCGCCTCGATTCTCTCCCGTCCCCAGCTACGTTCTTGGGCTGTTCCTTACCTTGCATTTCTCCATCTTCTTTTTCAGGAGCTCCCAGCGCTGGACTGAATCATGCTTTTTGGGGAATTCCCGCAGCAGGCTCTCTCGAACCGGTGATCAGCTGTTAAGGGGTTACAACAAGGCTCGCCTAGGGGCCAACCCCACCAGGGGAAGGCCAGAGCTCGAATATTCACAAGGCAAGAGCTGCGTCACCCTCCGAACGGGTAGCACGGGGACTGGGGCTCTGTTAAGCACCCCACAGAGACAGATGAAGGCACCCAGTCTCTGCCCAAGGAGCTTACAACACTGTGCGTCAATCTCACGCACACGCTTTGTATTTCTCTAGCGCCAAAGGAACGCCAGGAGCATTTCCCATCTCGGAGAAGTGGGGAAATGCAGCTGAAACCCAGACCTGATCAACAGACCCGGCTATCGGTCTGTTACAAGGTGTGTAACGCGACAGCCCCTAGAAGCCCTGACCGGGTGTCACTCCACTGCGGTCCATGGGCAGCCCCCCCGGCGGCGTTGAGTGGCTGCAGCTCCCGCGAATTACAGGCTCGGCTCGTTGATTTCACGCCCCAATAGACTTCCTTGACAGGCGTCACCCCTAGAGCCGAGCTGAAGGCACTCGGCGCATCCCGCACACAGAGCTAGGCGCACGCCTCTGGCTCGGGCGACCCCAAGAACCAGGACCCTCGAGTTCTTGCCGCCCCATCCGCTGAGCTGCAGAAAGGCCCCCGCGAACAGCCGAAGGATATATTCTGGGACGAGGGCAACCACCTTCTCCCAGCTCTCGCTGCTGCCCAGGATATCCTGGCCCACCAGGGCGTAGTCTTCGAAGTACGGCTCCACCAGACTCAGCGAGTGGCTGGGGAAACAAGGCGGGGTGGGGGATGAGAGAGCTAAGGAGCAGAGGAAGACAACACAATGCCTGGATTTACCCCAACGCCTCTACCACCACATGGCGGGCCGGACGCTCGACTACTTCCTCCCTGCAGATAGGGAGAGGGGGACCTCAGCTGTATTCTGGGAATGGGCAGGATCATGCCTGGCTCCTGGTTAAGTTAGAGCAGCCCCAGGGCTGCTCCAACATACACTCCTCTCCCTGTGGCCCTCAGGAAGCAGAGATCAGCCATAACTCAGTGTGATCTTGTCACACCCTCACCTGCCCCCTATGCCAGGGGCTGGACACAGAGCAGATGCAGAGCCCTGATGTCTTGCTCCACGCCAGACTGGGGAGGGCCCCAGCATGGGGGGCTCCCAGGGAGTCATTCTCACCCACTTTAAGCTGCTCTAAGCGGCACAGAGGCGCCTGAATACAACCGAGACCCAGGCCCAATGAGCAAGGCACGCCAGGCTGGGGTACATGAGACGCCATCCAGCGTCACGGCAACTGACCTGATGAACGGGTGAATGGGGTCGGTCAGGTTCACCTTCTTCACGGTTTCGGACCCGCCCTGGGAAGCAAAAGAGGAGACTGTTCGTACAACCCAATCCCTCCCCTTACCCGGAAACCGGGCGCTGAGCGAGGAAGATAGAAGATTCTGGCTCGAGGGCACCATCTGCAGAGGACCCTGAATGCTCACAGCTCCAGCTGGGGTCCAAGCTCCGGATCAACCACGGACGCCCCGGAGGTTAGACCCCCACAAGCCTGAGTCTGCAGACCTGGCCTCAGACTCGATATCGTGGGTCTTATTTTTTTGCAGTGTAGACGTACCGGCTCTGCCTCAGTTGTACAAATAGGGGGGGCCAGCACCGCCCTGCCTCTCAGGGGGGTGAGGATAAAGCCATTGCTGATACCACCGTGACCGGGGCCAGACGAGCCCCCGCGACCGACAGGCCCCATATTTGCGTTGCCTGGCTTCGGAAGAGAGATGGGACGCAGCCAGTTTCTCAGCCCAGCCCCTGCCCCGTCAACTCCCACGCACCTTCACGAGGGTGAGATACTCCACCACCGCGGCGCGCATGGCGCACGACCACTTCCGGACGGAGTCATCACACACCCAGCAGTGGACGCCTCGCCGGCCCGAATACACCCACAGGCGGTGCTTCACCCCGAAATCCTCTGCAGGGAGGACACGGAGCAAAGTCAGCACAAGGCTCGCCTTGGAAACAAGAAAGATCGTGCAAGACACGGGTAAAGCTCCGTGGAGCAGAATTCTTGGCCCCCCTGGGCCCCACAGAGGGCCAGGACACGTTGGGTTACGTTCTGGAGTCTGCAAACAGACCCGAGGGAGGCCCTGTTTTATTCTGCATCCCATGTGCCCTGCCTGGCTTAGCCCGTATCCGTTGGCAAACGGGTTAAAACGAGCAGCATCATAAATGACACCGAGAGCTGGTCAGGGGCCCAGTGCGAACAGCACCGCTCGTGCTGAGTGGGCCAAAGGAGCCCGCCCGGCTCTCGCCAATATACATGTGGCCTACATATCCCAGCATGCAGTGCGCCATCTCGATCTGCAGTGCACACTGGGAACTGTAGTCTCTGAGGGTCTCACCGCCACATGCCCGGCAGCTGAAATGGGTCGCCAAGGCGGCTCTCAGCTAGGGTGACCAGATGTCCCGATTTTATAGGGACAGTCCCGAGATTTGGGGCTTTTTCCTATATAGGCTTCTATTACCCCCCATCCACTGTCCCGATTTTTCACACTTGCTATCTGGTCACCCTACTCTCAGCCAGGTGGAGTTTGGATTCCCTGGAGAGCTTGGGGGAGACACCACCACAGACGTTCGGGACACGGTTAGAGAGGAAACGTCAGAGCCCCAACGGTGCCACGCAGACTGGCCAATACAGCAGCGCTTGGACCCAAGGGGCGCGGCCGGTACTTGCCCACGAGCGCGCGGTCGATGACACGGATCGCGATGGTCATAAGGGTCCAACACTTGGAGCAGATCTCGGCAGAGCTGAAAGGAGAGTGGCACAGAAGCAAGGCAGGGTAAGCATGGGCCTTCCACAATATAAACCTCCATGCCCCGGGCACGGCTGACCAAGCAGCCACAGAGTCCTGCTGTCAGAACCACGCCCCGTTGCCTACCCCTTGGTCATAGCCAGGGTGGGAACTCTCTGGAGCAGCGCATTTGTGACCTTGGCCCGACCCCATGCCTCAGTTTCCCCATCTGTAACATGGGGTTCCTTTGTCTGCTTCATCTCTTTAGACTGCAAGCTGGTTGGGACAGGGACTGTCTCACAACATGTCTGTGCTCACTGGAGCGGACGGCAAGAGCAAATACCTGCAGCACCTCCGCACGTCGTCGTAATCCGTCATGTCTATGTCGAACACCAGCTCCTTCTCCTGAGCCTGGAAGGCGCCCATGTGCACGGTGTTGCGCTGGCTGGGCTGCAGAAGGGGAGGAACGGGTCAGTTTCGATGGCCGTGGGGGCCACGCGGGCGACTGCTGGTTTGGCCGGGGATCCCTCCACGTGACCTGCTAAGCCAGCGGCGTTGCGTTCACGCGCCACCCGAGTTGCTGCATCACAAGGCCACGGGGATCGGTTTGGCCACCAGCCCTTGTGGCGGCTGGTGCGACAGAGGATTTTGTGATGTTCTCGCAGCCCCGGGGGGTTAGCACCTCGCTCAGCTCATTCTCTCCGTCGGTGGGGAGGAAGCAGCGTCCCGCACACCCTACGCTGCACCAGGGATCCTGCCACACAAATGGCACTTCCCGAACCAGACTGGGAGTCAAGATTCCTGGGTTCTAGACCCAGCTCTGGGAGGGCAGGATAGTCAAATGCAGGGGCTGGCTCTCAACTTTTCCAGACCACTGTCCCCCTTTCAGGAGTCCGATTTGTCTTGCGGACCCCCAAGTTTCACCTCACTTAAAATTACTTGCTTAGAAAATCAGACATCAAAATACTAAAGTGTTACAGCCACACTGTTGTTGAAACATTGCTGACTTCCTAAATCGACTGGAATATAAATCTTGTCCTGACATTTCAGTGTCTAGCGTACAGATCAGTCTAAACAAGTCATTGTCTGTAGGAAATTGTAGTTTGTCCTGACTTCGCTAGGGCTTTTTATGTCACCTGTTGTAAAACAAGGCAAATATCTAGATGAGCTGATGTACCCCCAGAAGACCTCACGTACCCCTGATAGAGAACAACTGGTCAAATGGTTAAGCAGAGGGGCTGGGAGTCAGGACTCCTAGGATCTCCTGCTGGTCCCATGGTTGGTGCAGGGGATGGAGAATATGAATCAGGACTCCTGGGTTCTATCCCAAGCTCCAGGAGTAGTATGGTCAAATGGTTAGAGCAGAGGGCCTGGGAGTCTTTGTTCCTAGCTGTACGACTTTACATTAGTCCCTACTAAAAACACAGTTCGCATGCGTCCAGCGTAGCAAGCAACCCAGGTCGCCCTGTGTCAGTCACCTGTCTTCTTCGTTATTTACCACGCTCCCAACTTTTGTGTCATCTGCCAGCTTCGTCAGTGATGATTCGACGTTTCCTTCCAGGTCACTGATAAAAACGCTCAGTGACATAGGGTCAAGAACCAACCCGAGGGACCCCTCTAGAAACGCAGCCTCTCAGTGATAATTCCCTATTTACAATTACTATTCGAGTCCCGGCAGTCAGCCAATTTTGAACCCATTTAACACGTGCCGTGTTGATTTAGCATCGTTCTAGTTTCTTAATCAGAATGGCACGTGGTACCAAGTCAAACACCTCGCAGAAGTCGATTCCATCAGTGGTTCTCAACCAGGCATACATAGGGATCTTCCAGGGGGACGTCAACTCATCTAGGTATTTGCCTGGTTTTACAACAGGCTACGTAAAACGCACTGGCGAACTCAGTACAAACTAACATTTCATACAGACAATGACTTGATTATACTGTTCTATATACCATACACGGAAATGTTAGTACAATATTTATATCCCAATTGATTTATTTTAAAATTATATGGTAAAAATGAGACAGTCAGTAATAGTGCGCTGTGACACTTCTGTTTTTTTGTCTGATTTTGTAAGCAAGTAGTTTTTAGGTGAGGTGAAACTTGGGGGTACACCAGACAAATTGGGACTCCTGAAAGGGGGACAGTCATCTGGGAAAGTTGAGAGCCTCTGGGTTACATCAACACTATGACCATTATCAACCAAACTTGCGGTCTCATCGGAAAAAGATCCCAAGCTACTTTGACAAGATCTGTTTTCCACAAACCTACGTTAATTTGCATTTATTATATTATCCTCCTTTAATTCTTTATTTATCGAGTCCCGTATCAGCAGCGCCATTATATTACCTGGGAACGAGGTCAGGTCTATAATTAACAAGGTCATCCCTTTCCCCAGCTTAGCCATATCCCTCTGTGCCTCAGTTTCTCCATCGATAAAGAAAAACGATAAGCCACCTCAGTGACCTGCCCGTCTACACTCCAGGCGCTAGAGTGGCACGGCTACTGTGCCATAGCTATCCTGCTGTAAACTCATCGTGTAGACGCAAGGAACTCCCCTTCCCCCAGTGACGGTAGCATTCGTCCATCCACCACGCTGGATCTACACCCTGGGTTGGGCTGGCAGAGCTGAGGGGCTCAGGGGGGTGGATTTTTAGACCCCGGAGCTCCATCGCTATATTGAGGGATGTTTTACGTATAGACCAGGCCGGAGAATACCGGATCCCTCAGTCCGGACTCACTCGATGCGAATACACGGCTCCCACGTCGATCTTGTAGGGGTTCATTTTCTGCATCTCTTTCTCCAGCTCCTGGGGGCTGTTGAAGGACT
Organism: Trachemys scripta elegans; assembly: GCF_013100865.1. Lineage (NCBI taxonomy): Eukaryota > Metazoa > Chordata > Testudines > Emydidae > Trachemys > Trachemys scripta. Next base: position 13,920,365 of record NC_048313.1, read on the forward strand.
GGTACCGCACGTAGATGTCATCGCGCAGCGTGAAGGAGAACTCCCGCCGCTGGAAGTAATTCTTCACCACTGCAAGGGAAACGGCATCAAATCTAGCTGCACTCGGACTGTCTGAGCGCCCTAGGGAGATGTTCGCGTATCCCCGATCTAACGGCCCTCAGGCCTGACCGACAGCCGCCCGTCCCCTAGCTTGGGGCTCCCCCACACGCAGCTCCTCACCCCTTAGATGCCCTCCTTCCCTGCCGCCCCCCAGAAGGGTCCCAACTTCAGGACCTGGGCCGTTTAGAATCCCCCTTTTTACACTTTCCCGTCCTGCTCCCTGCCCCCATCTCCCCCCACTGTACATGCTCCCTCATCCCCCAAATTCCCCCCGCCCCAGGCATGGACCCTCCGCCCTGTGCACGTACCCCCCCCACCCTGTGCATGCATCCCCATCTCCCTGTGCATGCACCCCATCGTCCCCTGCGTGCACCCTCACACCCCATGCACCCCCACCGCCTCCTGCATGCACCCCATCTCTCCGTGCATACACCCCCACACCCCATGCACCCCCATCGCCCCCTGCGTGCACCCCATCTCCCCATGCACCCCCCCGCCCCCCTGCGTGCACCCCCATCTCTCCGTGCATGCACCCCACACATCCCATGCACCCCACACACCTCCACCGCCCCCTGCATACACCCCCCCCATGCACCCCCCATCTCTCCCCCGGGAGCCCCCGGCGGCCCCTCCCCGGTGCAGGCGGCCCGCGCTGCCGCTCACCCCCGCCGTAGCTGAGCCAGCGCCCGTAGGGCCCGTAGGGGAAGAGGCGGCGGTAGTAGAGCGGGAGCAGGTCGGGCAGGGAGCCCGGCTCGAACCCGGCCATGGCCCGCGGGGCGCGCGCGGGAACCGGCTCGGCCGCGCCGCACGTGCGCAGGGTGGGGCCGGGCCGGGGCGGCTGGGAGCTGNCCCCGCCGCCCCCCGCATTGCAAAGCCCCTCCCCGCCCCAGCATTGCAAAGCACCGGACTCCCAATGCATCTCAGCCCGGGGGCCGCAGCGCCTTGCAACCCACCTGCAGAGCCCCTGACTACAGGGGCACCCCCCAGGGACCCCAGGGCGCCCCCTGCCACGCCAGCGCCCTCACCCCAGTCCCAGCACGGGCCCCCGGAGGGGCAACCCAGCCCCCGGCCTAGGGTGCCTTGCAAAGCCCCTGGGGGCCGTGCACAGAGCCCCCTGCATGGCCAGGCGAGCGCCCTGCACGCTTGCAATGCCAAGTCCCGCATCAGACTGCGCCCCCCCCGACTGCGATGCCAGGCCGCTCGCGCCCTGGAAGGGCCACCCCTTCCCCCCATACACAGCCCTCCACCCCCGCCACTGCCATGCAGCACATCCATCGTTCGGGGGGGGGAACGGGAACAGCCGTGTGTCAGAGGCCCTGTACTGATCGCGAGTCATGGAGATCCTCCGCCATCTCACGGAGTCAGGGCCTGCGCTCCTCTATTACCATATTGCTTCTCTGCCCCCCACCTATCGGTGCTTTGGCTCGGCATTCGCTAAGCACAGTGCGATGCTGTTTTTACCTTGAAGTCTGTGGCCATGAAGCCTTGGCAGGGGACGGGACGGGGGGGGTCCAGAAATCAATCATTGATTGAAGGCTGGGGCCCAGGCGATCCTGTCCCTGCTTTCCCAGGGGCTGCTTCGCCAGCCTCCCTTCAGCCCAGCCTCCCTCGCTAACAGGCTGGCAGAAACGAATGCACTCCCCTGGCTGGTGAACCGCTGGGGGAAAGTTGATATTTGCTGGACCTTGGCGCAGTTAATTATTCATTTCTCCATCGACAGGGAAGGTGCTGCGATTCCACAGAGGGCTGGTAGCCGGGGGCAGAGCGGCACCACGGTCCAACGCTGGTCCTGAAATTCACGTGGCCGCTGCAGATTTCGTCCTCCCCCCCGACCCCCATCTCCAGAACGTCCAATAGGAACAAGGGAGAGATTTAGGGTCTGCGTGACAAGGACAATATGCTATGGCCGGACTACAAACCCTCCTGCTTCAGGGCATGAGCCGGCTTCTAACTATCAGGGGTCAGGAGGAAACAGTCTCTGGGGGACCCTGATCCCAGCTGCCCCCCACAGGGCCTCTTGGGCCTGCCTCTGGCGCAGCTGGGACTGGCCCCGAGCAGAGCTGGGGAATTAAGGGCTGTCCTGGTCTCATCCATCTGGCCGTGCCTGGGACAAAAGACTGGGGTGGCTTCCCTCGGCTTCCCGGCCCCTGCCTTGGAACGGATGCTTCACCGTTCGTCTCATCGGCTTAGACTGGGAGCTCGTGGGGGGAGGGGCGGCGCACTGTGTGTCTGGCCAGCACCCGCTACGATGGGGCCCTGTGCAGCGCCTGGCACAATAGGGCCCCGATCTCAGTGAGGAAGGTCCATGCAAGGCCTGGCAAGATGGGACCCTGATTGCAGTTCAGGGAGGCAGGGGGGCGAGAAGGTCTGTGCAGCACCAGGCATGCAATCCAGACCAGTGTGGGGCTGTGTCCCCCCCCCCCCCCCCGTCCTGCAACCTGGGGTGCCGTGCAAGGCCTTGCTCCAACCTGGACTGTTCACAACCAGCCTGCAGCTCACTCCCAGGTGTGTGTGTGTAACCACAGCCTGCCAGGCACACCCTGGCTCTCCCCAGCCTGGGTTACACTGCAGGGTGATCTCAACACACTCCCAGTCCCGGATTTCCCCCTCCCCACCTCGCCCCAGAAATGTACGTCCTGTGCTGCCCGGCCCTCTCCTGGACAGTGTGAATGCGGTCAGTCTGTTATTCCTTCAAGGGAATCATATACAGCAGCTCGTCCCCTGAAAGAGTTACCCAGACACCTCAACGCAAACACACTGGGTTAGGTAAAACCGTAAAACAAGTTGGTTACAAAGCGAGAGGCTTGAAGTGAGTACGGGCTCCGAGGCATAAAAAAATCAGAAATGGCTACAGGAGAAATGAAGATAAAACACTTCCTAGTGCCGAACTTAACCGGTATTAGTTACAAGCAGAGTTCCTCACCGCATGCCTCCAGCGCACGGTCATACTGACCAAACTCTTCGAGTCAGGCCCCGTCCCCCCAGAGTCCAACAGCCGTTTCCTTGGTCTTCTCAGCTGCAGAGAAGGAGATGGGCAGGGAGGGAGAGAGAGAGGGGTCCCTGAAGGCGTTTGCCCCTCCTTTTTATCGTTTATGGGACATTGAAAAACATTGCCAGCTGAGAACCAGGGGACAAAGCGTCTATGTGGAAGGATGTTCCCTGCTGGGTTTTTTCACCTGCATATGCCGACATGCACGTTTCCTTCCTTCCGCCTTTGCACCTGATGATTCTATTTCCTGCCTAAATGCAAATTAAGGCGAACACACGTTCTTTTGCACAGGACAGACCCGCTTGCTGACTTCTGCCTGGGCTCGGCTGTGGGGTTTGGACGTCGTGTAAATAACATCGTGTGGGGAAAGCGTCTCGCTTCACATCCAGTGCTGCCAAGCCTACGTGGCCAGGACGCTAGTGACCAGCAAAGGATGAGTTTCCAAACAATACCTCCCGAGGCGTCCCTTGTACGAAGACGGTTACAATGGCGTGCCGGGTGTGAATACAGGGGTGCGTTCCATCATATGTGGGGAGGGCTGCGCAGTGCCAGACACAATGGGGCCCCCATCTCGGTTGGGGGGGGGGTCCGTCCAGTGTTTGGCACACTGGGACCCTAATCTCAGGGAAGCACCACAATCCCAGGTGTTCCCTTCTGTCTGTCTCTAGACACACCCGTTCCAGCCAGTCTCCCGGCCCATCCATACTTCCCCGGCGATGGACTAGGCTTCGATACCCCCAGTCTGAGCACCCAGGAACTCAGCACCGCTGGGATTTCATGGGCTGGTTTTTCTGAATCCCTTTTGGGGCCAGATCAAACTGACAAGACCCTTTTGTTTAACCACAGGCAGAACCTTGCCCCCTGGCCTTTCCATGCCCCGCCCCATCCAGCGCTCAGCCGCCTACCCGGGACCTCTGCCCTGCTCCGCTCCACGGGGCGTGGTATGTTCCTCACCTTCGCTGTGTCCAAGGCTGCAGAGCAGGGGGACCAGGCGGGAGCTGGCACCCAGGGCAAGCGGAGACCTTGTTCACAGGTAGCTGGTTGTAGGCTTGACAGGAGCAAAGCGGCCGGTGTCCTCGTTAGTGATGGATACAGGGAAGGGTAGGGGGCAGGGGCTGGCTCAGGGCTGCTGGCTCGGGCAGATTTCAGGCGTAACGTGAACCGTTGTCCGCAGGCTGGCACAACTGGTGAATCAAAGGGGTGGGTTCTCCCCTGGCGTTCACCTCCGTGCCCAGCGGCTGTACCCCAGCCCCAGGTGGGATCTCGTACCGTCGGACGCTGGTGTCAATGGTGACACGAGGCAGGAGCGAGCCGGATCCTAGGGGGTGAATTTAGCAGGGTTCAGCACGTCAGCAGCAGGGCTCTTTGGGAAACTGGACTCCAGCGGCCCAGGGGGAGTTGCTGGGTGCGAAGCGCAAGAGAAAATACGGCCCGTGTTCTGAGCACATTGCGGGGAGCTGAGAGCTCTGGAAGCTCTGTCACCCTCCAACCCCGTCTTTTCTGCTTACGGACATGTTTTACGTCCATAAGGAGTTGAATTCTAAAATCCCAGGCACTGTTTCATGTAAAGTCCCACTTGTATTAGATGAGTCCTGTGGTTGCTGCAGGCGGGCTTCTAAGCACTCCTTGGTTGCTCTGTGCTGCTAAGCAGCTGCTCCGACCCACCCCAGAGCTGGCTGCATTTCAGTGCAAGTCTTGCCCCATCTGCTTGGTTGGTTGGTTTGCAGTGTGGGAGGATGTGGCTGTACCTGGCCGCCCTGCTGGGGCTGTACTTCCTCCGCCGATGGTACCGGGAGCGGCAGACTGTGGAGAACCTCCGAGAGAAATACGTCCTGATCACCGGCTGCGACTCCGGCTTCGGGAACCTGCTGGCCAAGCAGCTGGACGTGCGGGGCCTGCGGGTGCTGGCGGCTTGTCTCACCCAGCAGGGCGCGGAGCAGCTGAGGAAGGCGACGTCAGAGCGGCTGCAAACGGTGATCCTGGATGTCACCCGGACCGACAGCATCGCCGCGGCCACTGCCTGGGTGAAGGAACAAGTGGGGGACAAAGGTGGGGCCCCTGAATCGTCCACCTGCCCCTTTGCCAGGGGCAGCTCTGAGCTCACACAGGCTGGGGCTGTGCTAATGCGACAGGCAGGAAAGGAGTGAAGGATCGGGAGCCAGGACTCCTGGGTTCTATTCCCATCCTGGGGGGAAGTGGGGTCTAGTGGTTAGAGCAGCGAGAGCTGGCAGCCAGGACTCCTGGGTTCTATTCCCATATCTGGGAGGGGTGTGGGATCTAGTGGCTTAGAGTGGGGGGGCTGGGTGTCCACCCCCTCCCCCCCCACTCCAGTTTCAATGCACCAGTGCTTCTCCGCCCAGGACGAAGAGCTGGTGGCAGCTGCGTTCAAGGCACGGTGATGCCGGATAATGCTGGATAACCTCAGCACGACGCGGACGGTCCCTGCCCACGCACAGAGAAATGGCCTTTTAGCAGCTGCCCCAGGCACACGTGGGGGATTGGGGCCAGGACGGGGGTTGGTTTAATTGCCAGGTTGGTGCCGTTAGGGGATTTCAGATCGAAGGGGAACAGCCTCCCCCCATGCTCATTCGTTCTCCCTTTCCCAGGGCTCTGGGGCCTGGTGAACAACGCGGGGCTCGTCTTCCCCGTGGCCCCCAACGAGTGGCTGACCAAGGACGACTTCGTCAAGGTGCTGGACGTGAACCTGGTCGGCCTGATCGAGGTGACCCTCAGCTTCCTGCCCCTGGTGAAACGAGCCAGGGGCCGAGTCGTCAACGTGGCCAGTATCCTGGGCCGGCTGGCCTTCTACGGAGGGGGCTACTGCCCTTCTAAGTACGGCGTGGAGGCGTTCTCCGACAGCCTCAGGTACCCAGCCCCAGAGCAGCCCAGAAATGTCCAAGTGCGGAGAGGCCCAGGGCTAGGAGTTTCTAAAGCGATTTGGGGGCCACAAGTTTTGAGGGCCTGCCCTGAAACCCCTTAAAAGAGCCTGATTCGCAGAGACGGTCCTTAGCGCCCGCCCTCTGGGGAGCAGGCTCCTTTGTGGGTCCCCTATCGGCCTCCCCAAATCCCTAGTGCTTTGGGAAACCTGGCCCTGGCCACTGATTTCCAGGCGCGTTGATTTTAAGGGGCCCCAGCGTTGGGCCTTGTTCCCAAAGAGGGAGTTGGGGGGGCGCTCCCGAAATCGGAGGCAGGCTCGTGCTGGGCTCCCGAAATCCGCGGCGTCCGGTGGCTGGCGGTGACAGGCTTGCCCCATTCCAGGCGCGAGCTCCGGCCCTTCGGCGTGAAGATCGCCATTGTGGAGCCGGGCTATTTCCGTACGCCCATGACGGAGACCCAGCGCAATCTGGAGTGCCTGGAGCAGAGCTGGCGCCGCGCCCGCCCCGACATCAAGGAGAGCTACGGGCAGCGCTACTTCGACAGCCGTGAGAGCTCCTGCGGCGTCCTGGGGAGACGGGGACTCTCTGGCCAGGCTCCCGAGGGTGGGAAGAGGGGAGAAGCCAGCCAGCCCATAAACAATCGGTCCCCTCGTCTCCCCTGACGGGGACCCCGGAGCTGCTGTGCTGGGGCGTCTGCCCGAATACAGCCAAATTTCTGCAAAGGGGCGCTCAGTTGCTGTAGTGAACTCACACGCTGGGTGTAGGGGGAGAGGCTGCCCTCTGCAGGACGGATGCTCGCTGTGCGGCTGTGGGTGGTAGCCCCTACGCTGTTAATAGCTAATGGAGATTCTCCACAGGCAGGGCTTTTGCAGCACGGGCTCCAAGTTCGGGGCAAATTAAGACTAAGGGGGGGGGTGTCGAGTCCTCTGAAGATTTTAGCCTCGCCCCAAAGAGTCAGTTGCTTCCAACTAGGGGATTCCCCACAGTTATGCCCTGTCTTTGACTGGAAATCCAGTTCCCAGGGAGACATCGTTACGTTTAAGAGTCAACACGCCACTGATCTGAATAGGGGCAGCGCTATCGACGCAGGCTGCCTGCAGACTCAGAAAGTCGCCGTAACTGGCGGAGCATTTCTCTGCAGCCATGGGGGTCAAAGCTTAGTCCTCCTCCCCCCCCACAAAGGGCTGAATCCCTCCGGACTGAAATCTGCCGTGTGTGTGTGTGTCTCTCTCTCTCTCATGGGACTGACATCTCCCCCTTCTCTGCCTACAGGCCACAAGCTCACCAAAGAGATACTCTTGACAAAACCCAGCACCAATCTCTACCTGGTCACTGACTGCATGGAGCACGCGCTGACAGCCCGTCACCCTCGCACCCGCTACTCCGGGGGCTGGGACGCCCAGTTCTTCTACATCCCCCTCTCCTACCTGCCCACGGCCTTGGCAGACTGGGTGCTGACCTGGACTTGGCCCCGCCCAGCCCAGGCCCTGTAAATGGGGGGATGTGACGTTATTGACATAAACTGGGACCATATAGGTCATTGTTGCAACCAAGGTCCTGTAGTGGCACCCAAATCTTGTATAAAGGGGGTCAAATGGGGTGTCTAGGACAAGGTTATGGTTTGCTGGTTATGATTATGCTGTCTATATGTGTGTATCAGTTTTGTAGTTGAAGTTATGAATATTGGCTCTACACTGTCTGTATGGCAAACTTATGCTATGCTTCTGGGTGACATCCCAGACAAGCTGAGATTAGCTCTGCCTAGCCTGCTTGATGGCCCATTAAGGACCATCAGCTATACAATGGACCCATTGAGAGAAGGCAGATACGCCTTGTAACTCAGCAAAGTATGCAGGGACTGGCCCATGTGACTCCAGACTCCATTTTGCTGTAATTTTCCACGGTAAGAACAAAGAGGTGTTCTTACACCTGGAAAAGACTATATAAGGCTGATGCCTCATCTACATCTTGTCTTCAATCCTGCTTCTTACCTCTGGAGGGACTTTGCTACAAGCTGGAGCTTTGAACAAAGGACTGAGGACCCATCCCAGCGGGGGATGTTCCAGAGACTTGATTTGAACCTGCAGTTTATTCCATCGCTGCTGCAAGCCTGAACCAAGAACTTTGCCATTACTGTATGTAATTGATCCCATTTAACCAATTCTAACTCTCATCTCTATCTTTTTCCTTTTATGAATAAACCTTTAGATTTTAGATTCTAAAGGATTGGCAACAGCGTGATTTGTGGGCAAGACCTGATTTGTATATTGACCTGGGTCTGGGGCTTGGTCCTTTGGGATCAGGAGAACCTTTTTTCTTTTATTTGGGTATTGGTTTTCATAATCATTTGTCCCCATACTAGTGGTACTGGTGGTGATACTGGGAAACTGGAGTGTCTAAGGAGATTGCTTGTGAGACTTGCGGTTAGCCGGGGGGTGAGACCGAAGTCCTCTTAGTCTGGCTGGTTTGGTTTGCCTTAGAGGTGGAAAAAACCCCAGCCTTGGGCTGTAACTGCCCTGTTTGAGCAATTTGTCCTGAGTTAAAAGAACAGGAGTACTTGTGGCACCTTAGAGACTAACAAATTTATTAGAGCATAAGCTTTCGTGGACTACAGCCCACTTCTTCGGATGCATATGATATGCATCCGAAGAAGTGGGCTGTAGTCCACGAAAGCTTATGCTCTAATAAATTTGTTAGTCTCTAAGGTGCCACAAGTACTCCTGTTCTTTTTTTTGTAGTATCATCCTTACTGAAAGGCACTGATTAAGCAGCATGACCAACAGGGTCAAGAGTTGTTTGTAGTGTTGTAGCCATGTTGGTCCCAGGATATTAGAGAGACAAGGTGGGTGTGGTCATATATTTCATTGGACCAACTCCTGTTTATGGAAGAGACAAGCTTTCAAGCTACGTAGAGCTCCTCTTCAGCGCTGGGGAAGGTACTCAAAAGTCTCAGCTGAATGCGAGATGGAACAGATGAGAGACCATTCAACGTGAAGTGGCTCATTAACACTGCTCCAGTCATAGGACAAACAAAGGGGGAGGAGGGAGTTAGTGGGTTACCAAGTGTAAATAAACTACAAATCCAGTGTCTTTATTAAAACCCATGTTTTTTAGTGTCTAGCAAAGTTTATGAATTTAAACTCCCAGGCTCACCTT
>NC_048313.1:13933850-13971099 GCF_013100865.1 Trachemys scripta elegans
AAGCTTTCGTGAACTACAGCCCACTTCTTCGGATGCAAGTGGGCTGTAGTCCACAAAAGCTTATGCTCTAATAAATTTGTTAGTCTCTAAGGTGCCACAAGTACTCCTGTTCTTTTTGCGGATACAGACTAACACGGCTGCTACTCTGAAACTTGTCCTGAGTTGGCACTCTCAGTTGGGTTCCGCCAGAACTGTATTGTCACTGGGGAGGACAAACAGGAGACACCTAAGGGGGCATCGCAGGGGGCGGAAGAGGAAGAAGCCGGGAAATCCAGCAGGGGCCCGGGTGCAAAGGAGGGCGGGGGGGGGGGGGATCTGCACTGGAATCGGTGCCAACGCCCCCACCCCGCCCGGTGCAGACGAGCACAGCTCCCGGCAGCGCCTTCTGAAACGGGACTGGAGCCTTCTGTTGAATGGTTAAGGGCCAGCTCCCTTCCCAGGCATGTGGCCGGGAGGCGCAGGCTCTCACCGGCTGGGGAAAGCAACCGGGGCCGCTACAGCCTTCAGCCCCAGCTGGCCGTTACCACCGTGGGCAGCTCAGCAAACGCCCAGGCCCAGACCGCGCGCAGCGCCCCCGAGCTAGTTTGCTTCCAGGGCCCGTTTCCTTGTGCTGCCTCCGCCCGATGGCTCTTGCCTTAGATTGGAGGCTCCTTGGGGCAGGGCGTGTCTCTTTGTTTGGTGTTCGTACAGCGCCTAGCACCGGGTTGCGGGGGGCTGGTCCCTGACTGAGCCCCCTGGCGGGGGGGCAGTGGGGTGCTACCGTCATACACCGAATAAAGAAATATTTCCCATTGATTCACTCCCTCCCTTGGCTCTTTGGTTCCTTGTTTGGATGGGAGCATTTGCTGCATTGGAATAATACCGAGCTTGTCTCACCCCTAGATCTCAAAGCACCGCACAAAGGAGGGTTGGGGCAGGATCCCCTTTTTACAGATGGGCAAACTGAGGCATGGGGGCGGAGGGAAGAGACTTGCCAAAGGCCATCCAGCCAGCCAGTGGCCGAGCCAGGAATAGAATACAGACCTCCCAAGCTCCAGTCCAGTGCTCTAGCCAGTAGGCCGCACTGTCTCCCATTTTACAGAGTGACACTTTGTGAGTCCAGGTCCAAAAGGGATCCCACAACAACGCAGCCCCCTCCCCCCCGCCCCCACACACACACCAGGGCAGAGCCTGCATCCCCGAGAGCATGAGCAGCATCGAGAGCAGCTGGGACGCGAGCTCCCTGCACGCGCTGGGATGCAAAGCCCCCGTCCGCAGGGCAACGGCAGCCCCCTCGCCCCAGCTGCAATGTGGGCTCTGCCTCCCAGGGGTGCTGGACCAATGTGCATAGTGGGGGGGGTGTAGGCTGACTCGAAGGTGGGTCTATAGCATTGTATCTTGAGGATTAACAGGTTCTCGTCCCACGATTCGGCCCAGTAAGATTATTGTAAACTTATTATATAATTTTGGGAACCCGGATGTGTACAAGTGCAACACTCACATGACAGGAACTCTCTCTCTCTATACAAATATATATATTTATTAATAATTTAGCAAAGCTTATACACACATTTCAACTTACCAAGGCAAATAGAGATAGTACAGAAAGTACATTTGGACGTTCATACTCACACCCTTATTTTTTTATACTTAACTATGATGTTTTTTATCCCGGTCATTGTCCTTATCTTCCCCGGTGGCCGCCATTCTGGCCTCTCCCAAGGTCTACATCTCTTCAACCTCTCTGCTGCCTCTGGGATGTGACTTTTATAGTCAGTTACGCTGCCGCTGTCATGACCAATGCCTATTTCCTAGAGGTCCTTATTTGTATTTCCTCCCCTTCAGGGGTTCGTTTTGCTCTAGGTTAGTCTATGGCTGATGTTACCCGATTAGCATACACGTCAATTTGCTGTCATGGTATCTTTGCGGTCGGACGTTCTGTCCGGAACCTTTCCCATGCTGGCGTCAGTGATGTTCTGTGGGTGGCTGATGTCAGTATTCTGGACAAAATCCCCCCTCTGACATGTCACTTGCTCTGGTGGTGGCCACACGCCCTCTGGCTCTAGGTGGCAGGACCCTTCCCAGCACTGCCCCCGTCCCGTCAGGGTTAGGATCCCCTCCACGACTGGGCTGCAGGGCCCCTTGGCTGGGGGCGTCTCCCTGTGCTGGGCCCGCTGCCCAGGGTCCTCCTCGCTCTCCCCAGCTGCTCACCGCACCCGGCTCCGGACGGCTCCAGCCCCAGCTCCAGCTCCATTCTACCCCAGCTTCTTGGGCTGCCTCTCTGGCCGGCGCGGCCCTGCCCCCGGGCTCAGCTTGGACCCCCGTCTCTTCCAGGCAATTCCAGCTCAGACGGAGAACAAGAGCCCCCCCAGACTCCCTCATTAGCCTGCCCGCCCTGTCAATCAGGCTGACCTGGAGCACTGGCCTCTCCCCATTGCCCCTGGGGACTGTCAGTCTCGGGGTCCTGATTTCCCATCGACCCTCCCCCTTTCTTTTGGGACTGGGAGCCAGCCAACCCCCCCACCCCCCCGGGTTTTAGTAAGGGGTCAACAGTCCCTGTACACATGCATTAGGTATCTAAGTAAGCAGGGCTGAAACGCAAGGCCTGCAGGCTGACGCCTGTAAGATACCAGCTTAGCCAGACTAGGCCAGAAGCCTGAGAAATGCTTGACATGAGTAAGTGACCAAACAATGAGCCGATGCCACGAACTGACAGGAAGAGGCGTGCCAACGGGGGGGGGGGGGGGGGGGGGTAGTGCCAAAAATGAACTGCAGGCTTCTCATCACGCGTAACTGCCAATGAGAAATGAAAGGAACTACAAACGACCTATGAAAAACTGGGGCTCCCCTGTTCTGGGAGGACACAGTGCACATAAGGAACAAGAGGATGGGTGCCGTCACGCACCTGTGCAGAGTGTCGCTGTAGCCGGCAGCACAAGATAAAAGAGGACTCCCAGACTGGGTAAAATGAATTCCTGACGGGAAAACTCTGGCAGGAACGGCCCCGTTCCTGGGGGCCAGGCAGCCATCGGACTCCGAGATATCCCGGAGCAGGGGAGTACCGGACGGCTGTATTTGTAACTTGGGCGCAGGGCTCGATAGGGTAATCAGAACCTGAACTGTAACTGGAATAAAAGTGATAACCCAGACTAGCCCGTAGAGCTATGACTATCCGGGTGGTCCCTACCCTTGGTCTTTGTGAAGCGGGCAACAGAGGGGACTTTCACGCTGAGGCCGAGCCGAACCCACGCTGGCGGAAAGACGGCATCACTTTAACGGAAATAAACGGCCAAAGCGGGAAATGGTAGAGAACCAGGGGGGGGAGGCGCCTCCCCCCTGCAGTTTACACTGGGTGAAATCTGGAGTGACTCCAGAGCTCAGACAGAATCGGGGGTCACCTAGGAGGAAAGGCAGCCTGCTTCTCTCCAGCCAGCAATTTCTCCCCGGGTGCCCGCCTTGCTCCAGCGTGGGAGGGGCGGTGAATGCGCTCTGTCTGCCTGACCCACAGGTCGTTGGGCTCTGCCCCTGACCCTGGCAGGCCTCGGACAAGGCAGGGCGCTGGGCCTTGTCCCCGGAGCCAGGAAAGCGGAGATTTGCTAGAGTGCAGGAGGGTTAATGATTTCCCTGCAGATAGCAGGGGCTGCAGTCCCAGCGTGGGGGAGAGGGTTCGTTTGCTCCCCGAGCAGGGTCCGGTGCTGAGCCTGACCCTCATGCAGCCGACACGCCCCAGCCCCACAGAACTGGCCAAGGGGGGTGGGCAGCTGCTGCAGGCCGAGGAGCTGTGGCTCGGCTAACGTCACTCCTGCTTCAGAGCACCAGCCTCTAACTCTGGGGGTCAGGAGGAAACGGTCCCGGAGCTGCCAGTGGGATTCCTAGGGGCAGCTCTGGCGTAGGTCCCTTCACTCGGGACTCCGTCCCAGCCCCTGGCCCCGCTCTGCTCCAGCAGGGCTGATCCTGTACCGTCAGCAGGGCCGAAATCTAGGGCAGGCCCGTTTGTTTCCAGGACCCCCCCCACACACATACACCCATTTGGGTCCCCTCTCCATGGCCTGGAGGAAGCAGCCTGCACGAGGATATCAGAACTGGGGGGCTCCTGTGTCGGGTCCTGGTGGGATCTTTCCTGGGTGACTCCCAGGGCTCTGCCACACAATAACGAGGCCAGTGCCAGCCCAAGAAATACCATCGATTGCCAGCCGGTCCCTCTCAGGCCACCCGGCCCCACTGCTGGGGCCCTGGGGCGGCCGGCGGGTTCGGAGCTGGTAGGTCCAGCCAAGAAATGCAGCACCGCTTCCCACACAGGCTAGAACCAGTCCCTTTAAATCACAGGCAGGACTTTGCCCCCTAGACACTCCACTTTGCATGCGCTCCCTGCCTCCAGCCGAGCCCCAGCCTCCTGCCCGGGCCCCCTGCACCCCCAGGGGAGGTGTTTGTCCTTCACCAATCGCCAGGCTCTTCCTGTCTGATTTCCAAAGTGCCAGTTCCCCAGAGCAGAGCGGGAGCTGGAATCCAAGGCACGCGGGGCCCTTGCTTGCAGCAGGTAAACTTTCCTCCTCCTGTTGGCTTTTCAACAACCCCCTCCTGGATCCTGGACAGTCGCTGGGAGCGAGACTCAGGTTCCCGCTGTCACCCCTTCCCTGGGGAGTTTTTTCCCTTGCCCTCTTTGGTGCCATTTTCTTCCTGTCACTTTCCTTTTGCCGAACCCGCGGCAGGTTTCGCTGGCGTATTTTCCAGCACTGGACCAGAGGGGCAGTTCAAAGCCAGGCCCTTACCGGCCCCAGGCTGGCACGAGCGGGCCGGGTCTCCAAGCGACCGATCAGACCGGGCCTTTCTCCAGCCGCCAGGCTACGAGGCGTCTCTCACTGTGCTTTTCTCTCTCCCTTTCGGGTGTGTCTGTCTGGTTCGGCCCTCCAGGAAATGGGTTTGAACATTAACAACCCCAGCAGCTGCACCCCATCTCAACTGCCCCCCCCCACCCAAAGGACAGGCGGTAGCATCTTTAATGCCAGCTAAAAATACCGTCGGACGGGGTTTCTCTATTGCTGAAGGGAGAGGGTTGAAAGAAAGCCTGGCTTAGCCCGTTGCATTTCAAAGGCTTACATTGATTCATCCCCCTTTTTTCCTCCCCGTATCTTAAATAAATAGTTCAGATTTCTAACGGGGTCTTTGCGGCTGAGAACCCCCAACGAACGGTGACTGGTTAGCGCTGTCTCTCCGCAGGGTCACGTTGACAGCTCGGGCTGTTTTCCTCCATCGAAGGTCAAACAAGCCGTTCCCCAGTGGCCCTCGGATTATTTTGTCTGCAGCCAGAGTCTGCCTGCGAGGATGTGGCTGTACCTGGCCGCCCTGCTGGGGCTGTACTTCCTCCGCCGATGGTACCGGGAGCGGCAGAGCGTCGAGGGCCTCCCGGAGAAATACGTCCTGATCACCGGCTGCGACTCCGGCTTCGGGAACCTGCTGGCCAAGCAGCTGGACGTGCGGGGCCTGCGGGTGCTGGCGGCTTGTCTCACCCAGCAGGGCGCGGAGCAGCTGAGGAAGGCGACGTCGCAGCGGCTGCAAACGGTGATCCTGGACGTCACCCGGACCGACAGCATCGCCGCGGCCACCGCCTGGGTGAAGGAACAAGTGGGGGACAAAGGTGCGGCTTGGACGAGATGCTGGTGGTTATTGCACAGGGCTGGGTCTGGGTCTGTGTCCTGCCCCCTCGGCCTGAGGTCTCAGGAGCCTGCATTAATGTCCTGCCCATCCTTCGCCCGAGGCTGCAGAGGGGCCGGGGGTGGGGGCAGTGGCGGGCACAAAGACGATGGTCGTGTTGGCAAAGTGCAGCCTCATGGGGGCGGGTATTTCCCGCCAGAGCTGGGTGGGGAATTTCCCGTGCCCGTCCCCCACCTCCCCAAACTCCTCTGGGGAGACGGGCAGGTCTGGGCACAGCGACGGGCCAGATGGGCTTTCAGAGCTTGTGTTCTGCTCAGCTGGGGGGGGCCAGCCCCATGTGTCCCAGGTTTGCTGCCCCCTCCCCCCCCAGCATCACAGCGAGACAGGCGGCCGTGCTCTCATGCTGGGACTGAGAAGCAGGTCACGTCGGCCTGGCCTGGGAGACCAGCGACCGGAGCAGCCCTGGGGCTCTGTAGCAGGGGCCCCCGGGAGAGGGCAGGAGGGGAGATAGGGCCTGATTCTCTGAGCACCTGGGCCGGGAGGGGACTGGGAGATGAGCCACCCCCAACCTTTCTGTCTCCTCTGCCCAGGGCTCTGGGGCCTGGTGAACAACGCAGGGATCGGCATCCCCACGGCCCCCAACGAGTGGCTGACCAAGGACGACTTTGTCAAGGTGTTGAACGTGAACCTGATCGGCCTCATCGAGGTGACCCTCAGCGTCCTGCCCCTGGTGAAGCGAGCCAGGGGCCGGGTCGTCAACGTGGCCAGCACGATGGGCCGGCTGGCCATGATTGGAGGGGGCTACTGCCCGTCCAAGTACGGGGTGGAGGCGTTCTCCGACAGCCTCCGGTGAGAGCCATTGCTAGCCGCGTCCGCCGTCGTGTCCTGACCGGGGATGGGTTTGGCCCAAGAACCTCGGTGCTCCGGGAAGGTCGGCAAAGCTCTGCCTACCTAGAGCAACCCCTACTGGTCTCCAAACTGCCCCCCGCACACCCTGTGCGTCTGGGACCTCCCCCCATAACCAGACACTCCCCCGTCTCTGCCCCCCAGACACCTTCCATCACTCCCTTTGCATCCAGCCTTAGCAACTCCTTGGGGGGGTCCTGTGCCTCGGCGGGGGCTTCCGTAGTCATGTCGTTGTTCCATTCCAGGCGGGAGCTCCTTCCTTTCGGGGTCAAGGTGTGCATCATAGAGCCGGGTGCCTTCGGGACGCAGATCTTAAATACCCAGATCATTAAAGACATGCTGCAGGAGGTGTGGGGCCGGGTCCCCGCCGAGATCAAAGAGTCGTACGGGCAGCGCTACTTCGACACCTGTGAGTCCATGGGGGTGACCGGGCCGGGGGCTGGATGCTCCTGGGGGGATTGTAGCCGGATGAGCCGGGAATAAACTGAGCCCCGCTGGTGCGCAGCCGCTTGGGGCCTGCAGGGCTGCGGACGGGGTGGGGCTGGACCTTTCCATTCCAAAGCCCGTGGGGCTCTTCTCCGAAGCCTCCATTGGGCCCAACGGCCCCAACGGCTTTGAATACGTGGCCAGGGGCGGAGGAAGGGCTGCAGTCCCGTTTCCCAGGGCCAGGCTCATCTTCGCAAGATCCCGCGCTGATCTGGTAGCAATCCGGTGGTGCCCCATAGCTCCTAAGTCCCGGGATCTATTCCTGCTTTGACGGTGGGCGTGTACATGCACGCGCTTTCCGGTGGCTCAAACCACGGTCACCCTAGAAGCTCCGGACCGTTTCCCCTACGTTCGGCTCCGGTTTCGAAGCAGAATGGGCTGATTTCAGTCTCTGCAGCCACTCCAAAGCTGGGGGGACTCACACGCTCCCCGCTCGTCCGTCTACCCCGCCCCGGGCCTGACTTCGGCCTCGTTTGTATTTCCACACGCAGATTATGAGCAATTCCTCCAGCTCTTATCCACGGCCAGCCCCAACCTCTTCCTGGTCACCGACTGCATGGAGCACGCGCTGACAGCCCGCCACCCCCACACTCGCTACTCGGGGGGCTGGGACGCTAAGCTGTATTACCTCCCGCTCTCCTACTTGCCAGCCTGGTGCCAAGACTTCCTGCTGACTCTCCGGCAGCCCAAACCGGCCCAGGGCATCTAGGGGGCATCGGCGGTGAAGCCACCTGGGGGAGATATTACGGTTGAGACGGCAGCATCTCGCCGTGTAACTGACTAGCTTCTGGGGTGCAGCGTATTGCTTGTTTTAAAGCCAGCGGGTGGGACTGATCAGGTGTCATACTCCAGTTAATGGAAAGAGCCAAGTAGGGCGAGGGGGGAGGGTCTGCTGCGGGGGGGGGGTTGGGGATCTGCTGCCTTCGCAGACCAGCTTCCGCTGGGTCCTACTCATTTCCTACGTCACTGGAATGCCAGGGGCTTCACCAGCGGGGAGAACCGTGCCGAAGGGGCCCCGGGTGTATGAATCGAAGGGAGGCAGAGGAGAGGTCCAGGCTGGTCAGGCGGTTACGGCCCTGCGGCAGGATTCAGGGGAGCTGGGTGCCATTCCTGACTTTGCCACAGACTCACTGCGCAAATCATTTGCCGTGCCTCAGTTTCCCCATCTGTAGAATGCAGGCAGTACATCTTCCCGGGTTTAAACTGTGAGCTCTTTGGGGCAGGGACTGTCTCTCACCTGCATCTGTGCATCAGCCAGCACAACGGGACCCTATCTTGGTGAGGGCCTCCAGGTCCTACCACGATACAATCAATCTAATTGCATTGAACTCTAGTAAAATCACTGGTTTCAGGCTAGGGCATGGGGTTAGTAGAGGCCTCTCTGGCCTTTTTTGTTTATTCGCAGAGCCAATAAATTGTTGCAAAAACGTTCTGGTAACGTCAGCTTTTCCAGTCCAAAAGAGAACAGGGCTGGGGTCCGTACCAGCTCCGATACATACGTCGGCCTTCAGAAATCTGTCAAGCCAGGACAGGCCAACGCGCCGGGGCGCCGCGTAACGCTTCCTTCCAGCATTAGGATTCGTTCCCTCTTGGTTTGTGGCTGGGGGCGAGTCTCTGCTTGCAAATCCCACCAGCTTTCTGGGTACGTCTCTTTCTTCCTTCTTCCCTGTACAACTCGCACTTGAGAGGTCAGCTTTTCCGATAGAGCAGTGGTAGCGCCCTAGAAGTGGGTGGGCCACCGGCCGCCTTTTCCCCTGAGGCCCCGCCCCCACGCTCCCCGCCCCACCGAGGCCCCATCCCTGCACCACCTCTTCCCATAGGCCCCGCCCCCACACCGCCTCTTCCCAGAGGCCCCGCCCCCACTCTGCCCAGCCCCACCAAGGCCCCACCCCCGCACAACCTCTTCCCATAGGCCCCGCCCCCACACCACCTCTTCCCAGAGGCCCCGCCCCCACTCTGCCCCGCCCCACCAAGGCCCCACCCCTGCACCACCTCTTCCCCCGAGGCCCCATCCCCCACTTGCCCTGCTCTCTCCCGCCTATCGCTCGCTCTTACGGCTGGTAAAAAGTGATGGGGCCATGGCCCCCTGGTCTCCCCGTTCCGGTGCCCCGACTCCACCATTTACATTAGTTACACCTGCAATGATCTGTGCCCCATGCTGCAGAGGAAGGCGAACCCCCTCTCCCCCAGGGTCTCTGCCAATCAGACCCGGGGGGGAAATTCCTTCCCGACCCCAAATCTGCCGATCACTTAGACCCTGAGCATGTGGCCAAGACCCACCAACCAGAGCCCTGGGGAAGAATTCTCTCTTGTAACTCAGCGCCCGCCCCAGCCACTGTCCCGTCTCCGGCGGTTGGGGATTTTTGCTACCAACCATGGGGCTTAACAAAGTGAAGGTTAAGTGGGTGACTTGGTCAGTCCGTCCGGGGAACAAAGATTTAACAGCGGGCTCCTCACTCTCGCAGAGAAAACTCTAACTCGATCCAATGGCTGGACTCCGAAACTAGCCGCATTCAGACTGGAAGTAAGGGGTCAATTTTTAACAGTGGAACAACTTACCAAGGGTCGTGGGGGATTTCTCCATCGCTGGCAATTTTGAAATCTAAGATCTGCTCTAGGAATTACTTCAGGGAAGTTCTCTGACCTGGGCTGTTATGCAGGCGGTCAGACAGATTATCCGGCCTTGGAATCTAGTCATCGATGGGTCTTGTTCTACCTTTCTCTGCTAGATGAAAGCGCCCTCTTGTACCTGGTATTTTCTCCCCATGAAGGTCTTTGTACCCCATCATCAACTCAGCTGTCCACCATGTGTCTAGAGCTGAACAGATCACGCTGCACCAGGCTCCAGCATTTCCTCCCTCCCCACCAAGCCCCCGGATCATTTTCCTGGCTCTGATCTGCTCTCTCTCTCCAGTTCGTTCACCGCCCCTTTCCGAAACGTGGACAACCGATTTGAGGGAGGGCAGGGGTTGGGGAAAGTCAACGGAGATGCTGCTGCTCCATCCGGTGAATGCACTGCGAGCATGGAGAACGCTCCGAGCCGAGCCATGCCGTGCCCCGGGGGCGATACAAGAAAGCTGGAGATGAACGGGGCCGTGACGCTGGCCTCTCTGTGTATGTTAGCAGCTCTTGGGGCCAGACTGTCTAACAGCCACTCAGCTGGCAGGATCAGGCCCCAACATGGCCAGGTTTCCAAATCCAACTGGCGGTTTCCGGAGCCGTCGGCTCGCTGTGCGTGTGGAGATGCAGGGTTTCCTCTCGCTTCAGGAGGAGGTGGGTGGGGGAGAAGTTTTCCTCGGGTTTAAACAGCCTGATTTCCATTTGGAAAACCCCAAATGATCCCCACTGTAAAAGAGCGGGAGCTCTCCGGGGCAAGGCTGGAACCTTCATAAGAGCACCCCCAGGTTTGCCAGCACCTGGAACGGGGACCCCTCAGGGCTGCCTTGTCTCCCCCAACCAAGCTTTTCCAGTCCTGTCCTAGGAACCTCCCTCCAGCCCTGTCCAGCTGGGCTGGCTCGTTAATTAGGCCTCCATGTGCAAGCAGGCCGGTTAATTGGCCTCTTGGGCCCACACTAACCCTCTCCTGGCCCCTACGGGGTGAACACTCCCCTCAGGTTAGGACAAACGTTCTGCCCATCTGGTTAAGCCCTGGCCCAGGTGACCAAGGGAGGCAGCTGTCCCCACTCCACTGTCGCTCTAGATCCTCGGTGGCTGGTTGGGATGGAGGGACCAGTCACTCCCCACCAATTGCAGGTGGATTCCCCCGCCCCGTCTGCCTCCAGGAGCCTTTTATCTGGTTCCCAACCTGGGGAAAGGAGGAGAGAAGCCGACTGCACTGAAGGCTGCAGCATGCCAGGCCCAGCTCCTGTCAGGGGCCAGTTCCCAGGTAACGGTCACGTTCCCCCCAGGGGACTTTGCAGGGTGACTGGTCCAGCCGCCGTAATTCCAGCCAACGCGGCAGGTGTCCCCCAGGTCGGAGGGGGAGTTGGCACCGGGCAGGGAGGCTGCAAGGAGGCTGGTGCTGCTGGCTGGACAAGGCGCAGAAACATACAGGTGCTTAGGGCAGGAGCTGGCTTTTATTAGACGTTTGGGCATCACCCCACGTGATGTCACGCAGAGGAGACCAGGGCCCCAGCGTGGCACTGGAGGGAAGTTTCTGCAACTGGCTTCTATTGGAGGCAGCATGAAGTTAAGGCTCTGGGTGGTTACTCGGGAGAAGGTGCCGTTCCCAGCTCTGCCAGAGACCCTTGTGTGGCCTTGGCCACGTCATCTGAGCTCCTCGTGCCTCAGTTTCCCTTCTCTGGGAAGGGGACAGTACTTCTGTCCCTCCCGGGGGTGCGTGTGTGAGGCGAAGTCTGTTAATGACTGTGCGGCACTCAGGTGCTACAGTGACGGGGTGGGGGTGGGGTTGGGGGTGTTGAGGGGATGGTTTGGAGCCAGTTTGCCCGGCCCGTGTCCCTGGGAATTAAGCAGAGGCGGAACTGTGCGTTTGTGTTTATTGACTTTGTTCATATATTCTCTTGACACATTGGGTTCCTAATCAACGGCGCTATCCCTGTATTGTTAGGACGCTTGGAATTACAAACAATGCTGGGCTGGGACACAAACCTGTTCAACCAATGCAATCATGCAACCAATGCCATCGTCATTTGCCTGCCTGGTGCGAAGGTTGTGGATCTCTCGAGGCATCTGGATAGACTTATGTGTAGTGTTGGGGCGGAGCTGGTGGTCGTGGTACATGTAGGTACCAATGACATAGGGAAGGGTAGGAGAGACGTCCAGGAGGCCAAATTTAGGCTGCTAGGGAAGAGACTGAAATCCAGGACCTCTATGGTGGCATTCTCAGAAATGCTCCCAGTTCCGCGCGCAGGGCCAGGTAGGCAGGCAGAGGTCAGAGTCTCAATGCGTGGATGAGACGATGGTGTAGAGAGGAGGGGTTTAGATTTATTAGGAACTGGGGAAACTTTGGGGACGGGGGGAGCCTATAGAGGAGGGATGGGCTCCACCTAAACCAAAGTGGAACCAGACTGCTGGCACTAAACATTCAAAAGGTTGCAGAGCAGTTTTTAAACTAAGAGACGGGGGAAAGTTGACTGCTGCAGAGGAACACGTGAATCAGACAGAGACTTCTCTTAGAGGAGAGTCTATTGATGGAGATTCTCTAGGTTTTAGTCAGGAGGAGAGAATGGAAGAGGATAAAGTAGGGGCCAGATCAGACGAGAAACATTCACATAAAAAAGAATCTGACACATCAGAAAAGGGCAGACAAATAAACAGTGACAAGTTTTTAAAGTGCTTGTACACAAATGCTAGAAGTCTAAATAATAAGATGAGTGAACTAGAGTGCCTCGTGATATAACAGGCATCACAGAAACCTGGTGGAGTGGGGACAATCCATGGGACACAATCATTGCGGGGGAGGGGGAGAGTGGCACTATATGTGAAAGAAAATGTTGAATCAAATGAAGTAAAAATCTTAAATGAATCCACATGTTCCATAGAATCTCTATGGATAGTAATTTCATGCTCTAATAAGAATATAACATTAGGGATCTATTATTGACCACCTGACCAGGACAGTGATAGTGACGATGAAATGCTAAGGGAAATTAGAGAGGCTATCAAAATAAAGAACTCAATCATAGTGGGGGATTTCAATTATCCCCATATTGACTGGGAACATGTCACCTCAGGACGAAATGCAGAGATAAAATTTCTCGATACTTTAAATGACTGCTTCTTGGAGCAGCTGGTACAGGAACCCACAAGGGGAGAGGCAACTCTAGATTTAGTCCTGAGTGGAGCGCAGGAGCTGGTCCAAGAGGTAACTATAGCAGGACCGCTTGGAAATAGTGATCATAATACAATAGCATTCAACATCCCTGTAGTGGGAAGAACATCTCAACAGCCCAACACTGTGGCATTTAATTTCAGAAATGGGAACTATGCAAAAATGAGGGGGTTAGTTAAACAGAAGTTAGAAAGTACAGTGAATAAAGTGAAATCCCTGCAAGCTGCATGGGCGCTTTTTAAAGACACCATAATAGAGGCCCAACGTCAATGTATCCCCCAAATTAAGAAACATAGTAAAAGAACTAAAAAAGAGCCACCGTGGCTTAACAACCATGTAAAAGAAGCAGCGAGAGATCAAAAGGCATCTTTTAAAAAGTGGAAGTCAAATCCTAGTGAGGTAAATAGAAAGGAGCATAAACACTGCCAAATTAAGTGTAAAAATGGAATTAGAAAAGCCAAAAAGGAGTTTGAAGAACGGCCAGCCAAAAACTCCAAAGGTAATAACAAAATGTTTTTAAGTACATCAGAAGCAGGAAACCTGCTAAGCGACTAGTGGGGCCCCTGGACGATCGAGATACAAAAGGAGCGCTTAAAGACGATAAAGTCATTGCGGAGAAACTAAATGAATTCTTTGCTTCAGTCTTCACGGCTGAGGATGTTAGGGAGATTCCGAAACCTGAGCCGTCCTTTGTAGGTGACACATCTGAGGAATTGTCACAGACTGAGGTGTCACTAGAGGAGGTTTTGGAATTAATTGATAAACTTAACAGTAACAAGTCACCCGGACCAGATAATATTCACCCAAGAGTTCTGAAAGAACTCAAATGTGAAATTCCGGAACTATTAATTAGGATGTCCTTTAAATCGGCTTCTGTACCCAATGACTGGAAGATAGCTAATGTAACACCAATATTTAAAAAGGGCTCTAGAGGTGATCCCGGCAATTACAGACCGGTAAGTCTAACGTCAGTACCGGGAAAATTAGTTGAAACAATAGTAAAGAATAAAATTGTCAGACACATAGAAAAACATAACTCACTGGGCAAAAGTCAACATGGTTTCTGTAAAGGGAAATCGTGTCTTACTAATCTATTAGAGTTATTTGAAGGGGTCAACAAACATGTGGACAAGGGGGATCCAGTGGACATAGTGTACTTAGATTTCCAGAAAGCCTTTGACAAGGTCCCTCACCGAAGGCTCTTACGTAAATTAAGCTGTCATGGGATAAGAGGGAAGATCCTTTCATGGATGGAGAACTAGTTAAAAGACCGGGAACAAAGGGTAGGAATAAATGGTAAATTCTCAGATTGGAGAGGGGTAACTAGTGGTGTTCCCCAAGGGTCAGTCCTAGGACGAATCCTATTCAACTCGTTCATAAATGATCTGGAGAAAGGGGTGAAAAGTGAGGTGGCAAAGTTTGCAGATGATACTAAACTGCTCAAGATAGTTAAGACCAAAGCAGACTGTGAAGAACTTAAAAATGATCTCACAAAACTAAGTGATTGGGCAACAAAATGGCAAATGAAATTTAATGTGGATAAATGTAAAGTAATACACATTGGAAAAAATAATCCCAACTATACATACAATATGATGGGGGCTAATTTAGCTACGACTGATCAGGAACAAGATCTTGGAGTCATCGTGGATAGTTCTCGGAAGATGTCCACGCAGTGTGCAGAGACGGTCAAAAAAGCAAACAGGATGTTAGGGATCATTAAAAAAGGGATAGAGAATAAGACGGAGAATATCTGATTGCCCTTATATAAATCCATGGTACGCCCACATCTTGACTACCGCGTACAGATGTGGTCTCCTCATCTCAAAAAAGCTATACTGGCATTAGAAAAAGTTCAGAAAAGGGCAACTAAAATGATGAGGGGTTTGGAATGGGTCCCATATGAGGAGAGATTAAAGAGGTTAGGACTTTTCAGCTTGGAAAAGGGGGGATAGGATAGAGGTATATAAAATCATAAGTGATGTGAAGAAAGTGGATAAGGAAAAGTTATTTACTTGTTCCCATAATACAAGAACTAGGGGTCACCAAATGAAATTAATAGGCAGCAAGTTTAAAACAAATAAAAGGAAGTTCTTCTTCACGCAGCGCACAGTCAACCTGTGGAACTCCTTACCTGAGGAGGTTGTGAAGGCTAGGACTATAACAGGGTTTAAAAGAGAACTAGATAAATTCATGGTGGTTAAGTCCATTAATGGCTATTAGCCAGGACGGGTAAGGAATGGTGTCTCTAGCCTCTGTTTGTCAGAGGGTGGAGATGGATGGCAGGAGAGAGATCACTTGATCATTACCTGTTAGGTTCACTCCCTCCGGGGCACCTGACATCAGCCACTGTCAGCAGACAGAACACTGGGCTGGATACTTTGGTCTGACCTAGTACGGCCGTTCTTATGTTCTTATCTGCCCTGACCCCTCTGATCCTATCCTCCCTGCTGTGTATTGTCTCCAATAGTCCTTTAACACGGAATAGACCCCGCCCTGCAGCTTCCCAAACACCAGGCAGTCTCGGACTCCTTTTGAAAAGAAAAAGCCCAGGCTTGTGGTGTCTAAAGAGCTTGTGCGAGAAGCTGTCACAAGCAAAGAGTCCAGTGCTTTCCCACAAAGGTCAGTGACAGCTGGATTTCAGCCACTGAACCCAGGTGCCTCAGTTTCCCATCTGTAAAATGGGGACAATAGCTCATTTCTCCCATGCTTTGTCTGCTCTGCTTAGCAGGTCAGCTCTCCGGGGCAGGGTGTGACTCAGCGTCTGGGCAGCGCCCAGGACCCCGGGGCCCTGATCCTGGTCCGATAATAAGCAGCAGTGGGGACTACCTAGGGCTAAGCAATCAGGAACACCTTGGATTTGCCTTCCAGAGACAGATGCTGGCTGGCTGTGAGTTCTTGGGTCTCTGGATTTAGATAGGCTGTTTGCTTAAGCTAGACATGATGCAACTGGGTCTCCCGACACAGGGGTGGGGATGCACCAACGGACAGGGACGTCTCTCACACGGGTGTTGAGGAACTGCTTAGGAAGGAATCTGCGGGGTAAGTCATTCTCGGTGACGCCGGCCGGCAGGATCTGTTCGGGGCTGACTAGCGATTCGCTCCCGGCCTTGCCTGCAACTCCCAGCAGGGGATCCATCCGGCGGCCAAACTGGTCTGGCCCTGGACCCGAGAAGAGGCCCAGCATGCAGTGGGTTGGTTTCATCAGAGGCTCTTGTATGGTGGAGTTTCAAACTGCTGCCTCCCCTCCAGATGGGCTGGGTTACCCTGCTGGGGTCGCCGGGGTGCGAGAGACCCAGGACACAGATCATGGAGATTTGGGGACAGGCAGATAGGAAACAGAGCTGAATACCAAGGACGGGCGGGTCCCAGACACAAGGAGGGGGTGGTCTGTGTCCGGGGTGTGGATTAAAGGGAGAGGGGATGTTGTGCCGGGGTTGGTTAGGAAACCACATTCCATCCCAAGACATGGAGAAGAGGTTGCACCGGTGAAGCAAACTCCAAGGAGCTCTGCTTTGATTCAACATTTGTAATTAAGAACTGATTTGCATAGTCTCAGCTGGGCGCCACGGGACAGGAGGTCTCACCCCCGCCAGGAATTCAGAACCCGTATGTTAGCGACGCTCCTCCGGTCGCTGCCCCCTGCCGACATTCTAACGCCGCATCTTCCTCCTACGCTTTTTGGGCCGGTACCGGGTAGGACCACGTCAGCACGATGTCGGCGAACCAGGTGGGCAGGTAACTCAGCGGGATGAAGACCAGCTTGGCGTCCCAGCCGGCGGAGTAGCGGGTGCGGGGGTGGCGAGCCGTCAGCGCGTGCCCCATACAACGGGTGACGACAGACAGGTCGGAGTTGCAGGATTTCTGCATATCGTGGGTGGCACGGATAACTGCACAGGCCAAAACAGAGAGTCAGGTCCCGGACTGAACGGGTTGGCTGAGAGGTCAAAGGGGAAGGACGGATTGTGAGCACAGGCTGCGAAACGGCAACGGCAGGATGGCCTAGTGGTTAGGGGCTCACCTGGGCCGCTGGAGACCCAGGTTCAATCTCTGCTCTGCCCCACGCAGCCGGGGTGAGCCTAGGCCTGTCGCTCTGTGCCACCGTTCCCCATGTCGGGCCAGATCCCACCAGCTGAGCGGGTGATACAAGGGGCCAGATCCCGGGCGAGACCGCGGGCCAGATTTGCAAAGAGCCGGCAGACGCCTATGGAGGCAGGGCAGCGCCGCGTGGAATTTTCAAAAGCACCTCGGTGAATTCGGTGCCTAAGTCACCTGGGCACCCATGATCGTCCCACTAGAGTCGTACCTGCAGCGTTAGGCGCCTAAATACCTTTGTAAATCTGGCCCGCAGTATCACACCGGATTGGGCCCCTTGCATCACTCAAGGAAAGACGCACGCAGCTACGTTTTCAGGCACTGAATGCGTAATCGGAGACCCCCAGGGCTCATTCGTACTGAGATCTGCGCCCGTGGCAGGTCTCAGGGGCTTAGGGATGAATCCAGCCAACGAGACGCAGGGATCCAGCCAGTGCTCCCTGGGTCTGAGCAGGGGTGAAAAGCCGCGGGAGCGTTTCTGTCGCTGACGCCGGCACACGGATCTGAACGCAGAGGGGCCATCTGTCCGTAGTCACTGTCCAGAGCCAGGCACCGTCTCTGCACCCGGCTTTCGGACACTCCCCCCACCATCCACGCCTCTCCACCTGAAGGGTGATCAGCGGCTCGGGGCTGAGCTCTGCTGCACTGACAAGAGCAGAAAAGCAAAATCCCCCAAGAGAGAAGCACCAGCTACCCCTGATTCACCGGTGGAGCAGCAGGGGGTGAGCGGGTTATTACTCTCAGGGGATCAGTGTGGGAGTTCTGCTCCCGTGCAAGGGTCAGCAG
Organism: Trachemys scripta elegans; assembly: GCF_013100865.1. Classification (NCBI taxonomy): domain Eukaryota; kingdom Metazoa; phylum Chordata; order Testudines; family Emydidae; genus Trachemys; species Trachemys scripta. Next base: position 13,951,546 of record NC_048313.1, read on the forward strand.
CGTTCAGGGACCGTGTGTGCGAAAGACACACCTGATCTCGGGCCATACGCAAGCACGGCCCAACCTCTCTGAACGGTGCATTAAATTGTGGCCACATTTAAGAAGGGGGGTTTCCATCCAGTTCAGCCAGATGGGCTGAGCTAGCCGGATTGAAAAGAAAAACACCTGATTTCCTGGCTAGACAAGGCCGAAGCGGGAACGAGGAGTCTGACCTCCCAATGCCGTGCATAGTGTGGCGTCATTTGCACTAGTGCAACGTGTGAGTGCAATGCCACTCAGTCACAATGCACGGCAGCTGAGAATCGGCCCCTGTAGCCGCCCTGTGTCTGCCGACACGAAGGCCGCTCTGCGGCAGTGCAGGGCCGGGGACGAGAGAAGGGTGCGCGGGAGCTGCCGGCTGGTGGGGAAGGGAATGGGGCAACGTACTCACAAGCGTTTAAGTAACTCTCCCCGTAACTCGCTTTGGTTTCCTCGGGGAGCCTCTCCCAGAGGCGAGTGAAGTTCTCGATAATGATCTGAGGGTTGGTAATTGTGGTGCTGAAGTAGCCCGGCTCGATCACACACACCTTCACCCCGAAAGGCAGCATTTCACGCCTGAAATGGGACAAGCAGGATTAACCCGTGTGGGAACAGCACCTTCCTGGGGGCTGGGCTGGTTCCCAAAGAGGTGAGATCCAAACATGCCTTGAACTAGCCCCAGTCTACACGTAAGTCTTGTATGTGGCCAGGCTTGGTGGCTTCCACAACCTGTGCGGACACAGTGATACTGGAATCAAGGGGCTTTCGGGTTTGTCTACACTTGAAAGTTAATTTGGATTGAGGTAGATGCAAATTAAAAGCGCAGTAGTTATTGCAGAATACCTCCATGGGGGGATTAGTCGCCCGAGCCCCGTCCCATATGGGAACAGCTATTCTTTGTGACCAGTATAACTGCGCCTCTGCTAGGGAGACTGGACCCCGTGAACTGGACCAGAGAGCGAAAGACGTCCTGCTTCGGGGTTTTATAAGGCCTCAGGGCCAATCCTCAGCTGGGGTCAATCGGCAGAGCGCCCCTCAACCTAACGCTCTCCTGAGTTCCTCCATCCGAGGCTCTGGCCCTGGACGTTTCACTGACTTACAGAGCCGGCAATGGGCAGTCCTCGGGCCATCCCAGGATAGGAGAGAGACATGGCGGGGGAGGTCATCTCTTTTATTGGCCCAACTTCCGTCGCGCGAGAGAAAAGCCTTCGAGCTTACGCGGAGCTCTTCTGAAGGGGCATGTGAAACGACCGACAGAGCGTCACACATGCTGTCTGGCAGCTAGACCTTCCTGGGAGCCAGGCCAGCTCTAAACCAGACCCTTTTGCCAGGCTAGCGCCGTCAGGGAGTTGGGTGATTTCCCCTAGTGGAGACGCAGTGATACCAGCATCAATGTGCTTTTGCCAACGTGGCTCGTTTCACTGGCTGGCATAAGCGACACCGGCATGAACTGAGTTGACGCTAACAGCGTTTTCCAATACAGCTCTGCTGGTGCAGATGGGGTGGGGAAGGATGGCGCAGCTGCTGGGAAGAAAGGGGAATTCCTCTCCTATGCTGCGGCCCCGATCCTGCCGGGGCTGTGGGTGGGTGGATCCAGGGATCCATTTCGTACTTAGCCTGGGGCTTTCAGACGCTGGTTTGTAAATTGCACCCACAGCACACGGGCGGGGCTGGGAGCACACGGGAAAGTCGCGGCAGACTAACCTCGGGTGTGACTTCGAACCCGTCTCGTTCAGCCAGCCCCAGGCGGGGAACCTGCTCTCAGGATAAGGGCAGCCCAGGGCGGCCGAGTTTAAACCGGCTGGAATCACAAACTCACTTGGTTTAAAACCTGATTCGCTTTAAGCAACTCTCCCGTGTAGACGAAGCCCAGCAGCGCAGGGCTGCATCCGGAGGAGCCTCTGAGCTGACGCAAGGAGAAATCAAGTCTCAGCGAAGAGCCCGTCTCCACAGCGAGGGTTGGAGTTGCAGCGCCCCAGTTGGCCGGCAGCAATGTCCCGTGCAGACACTGCTGCAGCGCAGGGGAAGCCCTCGCACGCGTGCTGGCGGGTCACACTCTGCCTTGCAGAGCAGCAAGACGCGGAGCAGCTACACCTGGAGAGTCGCTTGACAACATCCCTTCCCTGAGGACGCGCACGGTTGCCAAAGCGAACGCTCCGGAAGGAATGAACTCTTAACTACCGGGTAACAGCCACCTCCAGGCCTTTCCACCCCGAGCCAGCCGGCAGGACGGAGAAACACCCTTCGCTACAGTCACAAACTTTGCCCCGGTTTCCCCTTTCCTTCTCTATCCTCCCAGATCAACCGGGGGCCAGGCAGGAGTCCAGTAACCCCTTCGATGCCAGAGCACCTTCTCGCTAGTGGTTGATGAGAGGTTCACCAGTCAGTCGCATGTTTTTAAGGGCCAAAGGTGACAGATTCAATCCCCGTGGCCATCCCCGAGCAGGAGTCCCATGGGCCCAACCAATACAGGGAGACAAAGATCCAGGTGCATCGTGTGCAGAAATACACACACGTCACGGCCGGGCTATTTGCACGTTGCAGCAAGTACGTCCGGGCGTGTATTCACCATTTGGCACTTGCACCATGGGTCAGTGCACGGGTGGTGGTGGTGGCGGGGGTTGCACGGGGCAGAAAGTGCAGCTGAAAAGGGTGCCCTATCACTGGTCACTCACCGGAGGCTGTCGGAGAATGCCTCCACGCCGTACTTAGAAGGGCAGTAGCCCCCTCCGAAGAAGGACAATCGGCCCATTATACTGGCCACGTTGACGACCCGGCCCCTGGCTCGCTTCACCAGGGGCAGGACGCTGAGGGTCACCTCGATAGGGCCGATCAGGTTCACGTCCAGCACCTTGACGAAGTCGTCCTTGGTCAGCCACTCGTTGGGGGCCGCGGGGATGGCGATCCCCGCATTATTCACCAGGCCCCAGAGCCCTGGGCGGAGGAAATGGGGTGTGTGACTGGGGGGCGCTGTTCCCTCTCCTGTCCCTCCCCCAGAAATCTCCACTCCTCTCCCACAACCCACTGCTCTCTCTCAAATCTCCACCCTGCTGGGAGGACGGGACGTTCCTTCTCCCCGGATCTGCCCCGCACCCCCACAGCCATTAGGGGAGGGACGGAGGACACCCCAGGAAAGTTCTCACCTCCTGCCTATGCTCTGGGCTGTGAACGGCCAATAGGAATAGAGTCACGCTGTCCCTTGCCCCCTCAGCGGGCAGATTCCAGCAGGCTATGCCCGAGGGGAAGGATGGCCCCTGCTGGGGGGCCTGAGGATAGCAAGACCCCTCCCCACCAAAAAAAAACCTTCAGTCACAGCTCCCCAACCTGCTCTACAGCCCAGGTGACACCCACGGGAGAACTGGGTGTGACTGTGCCGCATGCTAATAGGACAATAGGACAATCAGTACCCATATGCCTGTGATGAGTGTCTAGCAAGGAGCATGACCCGGGGCGGGCGAGGGATGGGCACAGCCAGACCCGGGCCCCGCACCTTTGTCCCCCACTTGTTCCTTCACCCAGGCGGTGGCCGCGGCGATGCTGTCAGTCCGGGTGACGTCCAGGATCACCGTTTGCAGCCGCTGCGACGTCGCCTTCCTCAGCTGCTCCGCGCCCTGCTGGGTGAGACAAGCCGCCAGCACCCGCAGGCCCCGCGCGTCCAGCTGCTTGGCCAGCAGGTTCCCGAAGCCGGAGTCGCAGCCGGTGATCAGGACGTATTTCTCTCGGAGGTTCTCCACAGTCTGCCGCTCCCGGTACCATCGGTGGAGGAAGTACAGCCCCAGCAGAGCGGCCAGGTACAGCCACATCCTCACAGGCGGACTCTGGGGGTGAGAAGAAAGGGAAGCATTACAGGCCACCGGTTCTGTCTAAGGGGGCACCCGACGGCCTGGTGGACTCAGGAGAACCGGGTTTGATTCCCGGCTCCGCTACTGACTCCCCCTGTGACCTTGGACAAGTCACTTGCTTGCTCCAGGCCTCAGTTTCCCCATCTGTACAAAGGAGATAATCCTCCTCCCTTTGTAGGCATAGACTGGGGGAGGCCTGTGGAGCGAGGGGCCCTGATCTCAGCTGTCCGGGCAGTGGAGCACATCACCTGGCAGACCCAGTGATAGGACCAGCCTGTGCTGAGTGTCCCTGGGGTCCCCTTGGTAAAGACAGACCCCAGGGTAACTGGTACCACGCCAAGGACACACGTACCACAGGGGCTCGGCTGTTGCCTGTCCTTTGCCGCCGGCTCAGGGACGAGCTATCAGCCACGGGGCTCGAAGCCTCCCGCACCTCGGACTGGACTCCCCGCTCAGTTTAGCGTCACGCACCCCCCGCCTGACAGAGCCCGTCTTTGAACCCTCCGAAGGTTCAGCTCCCACCGAGGGGAGTCCGGCGTGTCCGGGTTTTTCCCCTGAAGTCAATACCTTACGTGGCAGCTGCTAGATGACCCAGGACTGACCCCTTCCAGAAGCTTCCCTGAGCAAATCATTTACCAATCCCTCTCCCGATGTTAACCACACAAGAGCGCTCTGGGGCTGGCTGCGTTGAGCTCCGCCTGTTGTGACACCCCTAGGAATCCAGCCAGCTAGGGGTGGATTAATACGCCCATGGGTCTGTATTTCGTTCCTTCCCCCTTCCCCCCCCACTTCAAAAACTGGGGCCTTAAAGTCTAAGTAGCCAGGACAGACAAAGGGCGGGAGGGGAAACTGAGGCACAGAGAGGAGAAACTGAGGCATGGAGCAGGGGAAGTGACTCACTCAAGATCACCCAGCAGGTCACTGGCAGACCTGGGTTCTAGTCCCGACTCCAGCCCAGGACTCCATCCACTAGGCAACACTGCCTCCCCTGTTTGCTTTCTCAGGTGGGGGGGCCCCAAGGGGTGGGAACTCTCTGCCACGCGGGGAGAGCCCCGAGCACATCGTGAGTGCTACAGTACAGAAATACAATCATCCCCATAATAGCTCGGCACTATTCCTGGATTCCCTCTGCGGGAGAGTCTCCTACCAACCCAGGGTGACCAGACAGCAAGTGTGAAAAATCGGGACAGCGGGTGGGGGGTAATAGGAGCCTATATAAGAAAAAGACCCAAAAATCGGGACTGTCCCTATAAAATCGGGACATCTGGTCACCCTAAAACCATCCCCTCTGCAATATGGCCAGCAGTTTGTTTCACTCAGCAGCCAAGGCTGGATGTGAGTCGCGGATTCCACTGGAGGTTTGGTTTTCACCCCACATCCCCGGCTTTTCACCCTCAGCTTGTGAGCTGAGCGGGCTGCAGGAGTTATAGGGAGCCCAGGGCTGGATTAGTGGGGGGCGGGAGGGCTGTGGGTCGGGATTGAGGGGCATCAGCAGAGCTGGGTGCCTGGGGACCCGGGAGGGAGTTGCCGGAGTTGTGGGGTGGGGAAGGGAGCTCTGGGACTGAGATGCACTTTGCAGTCAGGCAGCAGCTCGCCCAGCATTGAGCTTTCCCCTTCAGGAGCCCCTCGGGTGGGAAGCCAGAATCCGGGCCCTGTGTGTGTGGACAGAACAGAGCGAATTCCAACAGGGCTGGGGCAGGGAAGGGGGCAGAGTGCGTGAAAACTCCTGACGCGTCCAGGCTGGATTTCGCCCCAGCAGAACGTCAATTTAACCTGTCAAAATTTCAGTTTCAAATGTGCGCCCGGGAAGGCAGAGGCTGCGAGCCGCCCAGCAAACAGCCGGCTGGATCCGGCCAGGGGCTGAGACCCCGGGCCTCGGCCCCATGCAACTGCTCCACTTTCGGAGTGCGCCTCGTCCCGCGAAAGTCAGCGGGGCTTCGGGGGAAGCGGGGGCCTGGGTGGTCTGCAAGCGGGGGGTCCGGTCCGGTGAGAGCCAGCGCCTGCCAGCAGCGAGCAGGAGCGTCGTGGGGAGCGGAGACCCGGGCCCGGACCGCGCGAGGCAGTGGCGCATTGGGGGGGCAAATTCCAGCCGTGGAAGTGGCACCCCGGCTGAAGCCGATCTGCGCGGCGAGCCAGCGTTTCGCCCCTGCCCAGGCGTGCGGGTCTTCATAGCAACTTCCCCTTTGGGCACTTGGCTCCACTGAGAAGGTGGGGTCCTGCACCTGAAGCGGCCAAACTTTGCACCCCAATATCCGCCCCCCGCCCCAGCTCCCCCCCCCCACCCGGGCAAACCCCCCCCCCCCCCCGGGCTGGAATTGCTGCTGTGGGAAGAGCTGCAGGGGCAGAATCCTGCAGTCTCCCCTTTACCTGGGTAGGTCTCCCGGCACTGCAGGAACTGGGTCCCCCCCAGATTGCAGCCTCCGGCTCCTTCCGCCCTCTCTCCTGTCTTGCTGAACCAGATCAAAGGCTCCTGGCAGGGAAAGAGGAAGCCTGCGATTGGTGGGGAGTGATTGGCCGTCCTAGCAGAAGAGCCAACCACAGAGGGTGGAGACCCAGGACTTGGAGAGGGGAGAACTGGGCTCTAGGGCTGGGCTCCATGGGGCAGTGGGTGGGAAGTCCCCCGAAGTGCAGCATCGCAGAGCAGGAAAGGACAGTTTCCTCGGCACTCTGTCTTTGCCAGGAGCCATTTTGGTGTCATCTGCAAACTTTTTCAGTGATCAAGTAGCAGAGGGGTAGCCGTGTTAGTCTGTAAAAAGCAACAAAGTCCGATGGCACCTTAGAGACGAACAGAGCTAACAGATGACATGCGTCTGACGCAGTGGGCATTCACCCCTGAAAGCTCATGCTCCAATACCTCTGTTAGTCTCTAAGGTGCCACAGGACCCTGTGTTGCTTTTTCTCAGGGATGATTTTCCCTTTCCTTTCAGGTCATTGATACAAACATTAAACAGGTCCGAGGCCAGACCCGAGCCGTGGGGACCCCACTAGAAACCCCCACGGCCCCGAAGATTTCCTGGTTACGGTTCCATTTCGAGACCGATCCGTTAGGGAGCTTTTCTTCCATTTAATGCGCCATGTTAATGTTTTCTCATTCTAGGTTTTGAATCGAAAGGCCGCCCGGTACCCAGTCGTACGCCGTACAGAAATCTAAGTCTATTACATCAGTGCTGTCACCTTTATCAACCAAACTTGCCATCCCATCAAAAAAGATAGCAAGTTCGTCCCACGGGATGGATTTTCCACCAAGGCAGGTTGATTGGCATTAATATTACCCTCCTTTAAATCATAGACTCATAGACTTTAAGGTCAGAAGGGACCATTATGATCGTCTAGTCCGACCTCCTGCACAACGCAGACCACAGAATCTCTCCCACCCACTCCTGTAATAAACCCCTGACCTATGCCTGAGCTATTGAAGTCCTCAACTTGTGGTTTAAAGACTTCAAGGTGCAAGAATCCTCCAGCAAGTGACCCATGCCCCACGCTGCAGAGGAAGACAAAAAACCCTTTAGCTCTTTATGAATCAGATTAATCAGTTGCCTGTAAAAACATCCACACAAATTCACTCTCGAAGATTCATTTAGGAAACAATAAATAATGACACCCAAGCTCCAGCTGTCCTGACACGACAACAAGGGAACGCAGAAACAGCCAAACGGGATCGGAACCAGGGTCTGGCTACCTCAGGAGCCCCATTCTGCCTGGTCTCCCAGCAGCTCTGGACGCAGCTCCGGGATAACCCATCCCCAAGACAGTTTCTTCCTGACCCCCAGGTCGGCTCACGCCCTGAAAGCACAAGAGAATGGGTAACATGTTCTGACGGCTCCCGGCTTGCAATGTGATTTAGGGATCCCCCCACCACACCGTACTAGCAGGCTCTCAGGAGGTGACACCAGCCCCCAGTAACACACCGCGTCATGACCTGCTGCATAAAACAGGCCATAGGGCTTCCCTGAATTAACAGGGCTTTGGCCACACAACAAAGTTGTACCACTTTAACTATCCCGGTCTAGTTAACACGGTGCAACCTTCTAGTGTGGAAGCAGAGCTACTGGCAGAAAAGTGCTAACACTATTCCCCGAGGGGAATCAACCAAACCGATGTAACACACCTTCTTCTTGGGCTATTTGCATCCACCCCAGGTATAACAATAGTGGGAAGCAATCACCCCCCTGCAACCGACCCAGTTATACCAGTCTGTGTGTAGACGACAGCCCTGCAACCCAACGGCACTCGACTACCAGGCTGTCTTGGCTCTCTGCCTGCTGCCCGCTGGGGGGTTGGCTGCCTGTCCCGGCCGCTGCCGTCACCTTGCTGTGGGGTGAGTGCCCCAGAAATCGCAGCGCCTCTCACCCCGCGGCACACACAGCACAGTGGGGGTTGGGGTGGCAGGAGCCCATGGGCAGGAGATGGGGTTGGCGCCGACTCAGGTTTGGGGGGAAAGGTCGGAAAACAAGCCAGGCCTGGGTCCAGTTCTGCTGCTGGGTAAGTCCATTGCAATTGTGCCCAGACTCTGACATTCCCCACCAATGGCTTTGCTGGACTGTGGGCAAAGACTGCAGATCCTGCTCCGGGACCCGACCGCGTAAGGCCGGATGCTATCTGGCCAGATCATGCATTCGTCCTTCCCCTCCGGAGAGCTGGGTTCGAACCGGCTTTGGGCCCACGCCAGGAGGGAAGGGAGCGACTCAGGATCTTTGACCGTATCACAAACCAACGTGCAGTCGTCGCTTTCTGATCAGGAGAGGGGTCGGACTGGAATATCAGAAGCGGGGCTTGGCTCAAGGTTGAGGGGCGCTGGCAGAGCATTCTGGGGGAGCCCAGGCGTGCAATAGTTGGATCGCAGCCCCCTCGAGTAAACAAGACGACACCTTGCTTGATTGCTTCCAGCTTCCATCTATGTTACTAACAGGTTTCAGAGTGGTAGCCACGTTAGTCTGTATCAGCAAAAAGAACAGGAGTACTTGTGACACCTTAGAGACTAACCAATTTATTTGGGCATAAACTTTTGTGGGCTAAAACCCACTTCATCACATGCATGCAGTGGAAAATACAGTAGGAAAATATATATACATAGAGGACATGAAAAAATGGGTGTTGCCATTCCAGCTGTAACGAGAGTAATCAGTTAAGGTGGGCTATTATCAGCAGGAGAAAAAAAAAACGTTTGTAGTGATAATCAGGATGGGCCATTTCCAACAGTTGACAAGAAAGTGTGAGTAACAGTAGGGGGGGGAAACCAAGCATGGGGAAAGAGTTTTTAGTTTGTGTAATGACCCATCCACTCCCAGTCTTTATTCAAGCCTAACTGAATAGTGTCCAGTTTGCAAATTAATTCCAGTTCTGAAGTTTCTCGTTGGAGTCTGTTTCTGAAGTTTTTTTGTTGGAGTATGGCGACTTTGAGGTCTGTAATTGAGTGACCAGAGAGGCTGAAGTGTTCTCCGACTGGTTTTTGAATTCTTGACGTCCGATTTGTGTCCATTTGTTCTTTTGCGTAGAGCCTGTCCGGTTTGGCCAATGTACATGGCAGAGGGGCATTGCTGGCACATGATGGCCTATATCACCTTGGTAGATATGCAGGTTACTAACGTTTCCAAGGAGAGGGGCCCACCACTAGGTGGTCTGAAAAAGCTGCAAGCAATCTCTTTACCTGGCCGTCTCTGCCTGAGCTAGCAACCCCCAGGTGTGGGATTTTGGAGACCCAGGATGCTACCGAGTCATCTGTCTGCCCAGCATTTGGAAAATCCTCTCTGCATCTGGCGTCTGCTTCACGTAAAAGAACAGGGGCGGTTTCCCTCAGAGAGGAGACGGACACAAAGGGACAGGATATCACGTAGATTAGAAAATCTTTGAGGAGGGACAATAGTTTTGTTGTGTGTTTGTACAGCCCCTAGCGCAACGGGGTGCTGGTCCACGAATGAGGCTACCGGGCACCACAAATAACGACTGCTAAGGAGAATAATAAAATAGCAAATGGGCAAGAGACGGTTGATCCAGGGTTCCCCTTGCTCAGTCTCTTCCCCCGAGATCAAGGTATTTCAATGGGTGATAAGAATCGCTAGAGTTATAACAGTCAATGTAAAAATAAGCAAGATTTTAGGCAATAAACCCTGATGCTCCAGGGCACGAACTGAGCTCTAACTACAGGGGTCAGGAGGAAACTAGCCGAAGGCACAGGTTACCCCACAGCTGCCTCTTGCAAGGTTCCTTGCACTTGTCTCTAAACCAGGTGGTCCTGGCTACTGATGGAGATGGGGCACTGGGTTAAATCCGGTTTGTCAGTGCCCGTGTCCCTAAAGCCTGCAGGCAGGTTGGTCATTCCTCCAGGATTAAGTGGCAGTGAAGAGTTTTAAGTGATACCAGCCACTTGTGATGATTCAGGGGTCTCTGAATGCAAGTGCTCTGCCTTCCCCAGGGAAAAAGAGGTGATCGGCTCAGCCTCCTACTTCTGCTAAACCAGCAGGCGAAAAGGTCACCACGGATGTGACATGATGAGTGTAATATAATCTCTCATGGAAAGGTGACAGGGCCAAAAAGAGTTAATTACCTCACAGACTGACCTGACCCATGGCCCAACTTTAGAGACTGGCTAGGAAGATCCGTAAATGAACAGAGCTTTGAAATGCAGCCGGCAGTGTTAGAGGTAGAAGGGGAGATGTTTGCTCAGGGCTTGTGATGTAAGCAAACAAGTCTTGTCTATTGCTATAGCTTTGATTCAAAGATCAAAAAAGGACTATTAACATTTAGGAAAACACTTGAGGGAAATGGTATTATTGTCTCTCTGTCTCTTTGAAGGTTGTGGTAACCTGTATCTGAACTGTTTAATGGATACCCTGTGCTAATTGCCATGATGTTTAGGAGAAGGAAAGTTAAGTCTATTGTTTTCTCAGGCCAAAAGGCTGCTGGAAATGTATAAAAACCCTGGGTCCTTCTTCATCTCAGATCTGCTTTGGGTTTCAAGAGGGGGAAACCTTAAGCCACAAGGATTGAGATCCCCAGTCACTGACTGGAGTCACCCTGAATATGGACATTGGACTATAACCCATGGACTATTTCTAAAAGGACTTTTGGTAACTACAAGCTCATCTCTGCTGTGTATCTGAAGCTCAAGAATTGAACTCAAGTCTGTCTGTATATTGATCTTTTAACCAACACTCTCTCTCTCTTTTCTTTTTTAATCAATTTTAGTTTAGTTAACAAGAATTGAAGCATATATTTTGGGTAAGATCTAAGTTATAATTGGACCTGGGTGTGTGGCTGGTCCTTTGGGATTGGAAGAACCTTTTTTTTTATATGATGAGATCAGATTTTCAGAATTTATCATCATATGTGACGTGTGTCTGGCTGGAGGCCTGAGGCTGGGCACGTTAAGGGAACTGCATTGTCTGGACTCTGAGTAACCAGTGCGATACTATAGAAGCTGGTTGGTAAATCTAAGCACTGGAAGATCCACCAGCGTTTGGGGTTTGTCTGCCCCGTTCTGTTTGCAGTTCACCATAATTGAGTTACCTCCGCTGGCTCCCACGGGCAGCACCGTCACAACGGGCATGAACAATGACAGTGATTCTTTGGATCATAGCAGCCCCTCGAGGCCTCAGCCAAGTTTGGGGCCCCGGCTTGCTAGGACGAGCACAAATACATACTAAGGGGCAGTCCCTGCCCTGGAGAATTGACGGTCTAAATCGGGAATGCCGGCCCCCATTGTCCAAACGGAGAATTCAGGCAAAGGCTGGCGAATCGGGGCTGGGATCTGATTCGCACTCACTGGGGGAAACACGGAGCAATTCAGTGGGGTTCTGACCCCAAAACATGGGGCATTTGGGCTGCACTTTGCTTTTGAAGCTCCACCAGGGCTCGCAGCTAGCAACCAGCCCAGATCCCCGGAAGCTGGAAGCACCTCACCTGGCACGGCTTAGACTCAGCAGAAGGGGGCTCTACTGAGCTTGGGGGGGAGGGCAAGGGGCTGATCTCACTGTCCCAGGGGGCCGTGAGCCCTGCCCAGAGCTAAGAGGAAGGTTGGAAGGTGCCAAGCCTGGGGCAAGAAACCTGCATTGAGCCTGGATCCCGACCTGGGTCTACCCGTCAGCTTCCCCCACTCTGCAGGAGTCACCCAGCATTTCCGGGCTCCATTGGTGCTGCTGTTGGGGAGTCCATCAGTCCAGCCCGTCCCTGGCCTGGGGTCCCCGCTTCCCTGCTGAGCTGTGGAACTCTAGCGATGCCGAGGAAGACAATAGAAGGAAGATCATTAGTGCAAGGCTGGCAGGATCCACCGCGGCCGCTGACGGGGCCAGGAAGCACCATGCACCACGAAGGAAACCGAGACGCGGTCAGGCGCCTCTGGCCACTCGACAGTGCCGGAGGCTGATGGAGGGGCAGGATGCGGGGGGCAGAGAGGGTGAGCCCTGATGGTCAGGACAGCGTGGAGGCCAAGAGGGGCTCCGGACGGGGCATGTTCGCTGGGAGTCTCAGGGCAGTGGAAGGAGGTGATGTGATGGAGGTGGGGTCTGGGCTCCCCCGAGGACACGTCACATGGCCACGTTCATGCTCAGCGCCCGGTTAGGCCAGGCCTCCAGGGGGGATGGAGAAGAGGCCAAGGACAGCAATAGCGTTCGGGCAAATCTCACCCGCACTGGCCCAAGCTGGACGCAGCCTGGATGGGGAAGCCGGACCCTCGGGGAAACGGGACCCAGGGGCGCTCGGTGACTTGGCTGAGATCCCCCCACAAAGCCCTGAAGCTCCCATCTAGCTCAGGTACTTCCCGGGCCCCTGGTCCTGCAGAATCCAAGCTCCGCGACATATTTCTCCTCACAGGCAGGGCGGGAGGCTTGCCCCAGGTCTCCCGAGTCCTAGCCGAGTGTTGTGCCCTTCCTCTCCGAACTCGGCCTTTCATCAGCGGAAGTCCCGGGCCTGCACTCGCTCAGACGCCCAACCCCCTCCCATCCCAACTGCCTCCATCTTCCAGACGAGCCATGGAGGAAGCAAATGACTTGCCCCGAAGAGCTGGGAACAGAATCCAGGTGTCCGAGTTGCCAGGCTGGGGCCTAGCCCACGACCACCCTCCCTCCTTTATTCAGCGAAGGCGGCTAATGTTTCCCCTTCACTGAAGCAGGTTGTTCTTTCAGCCTTACCTCGTCTCCCCACGTCTTCGGCTGGTTTAGTTACCGAGCTTGAAACCGGGCTGTGACGGCGGGGGGCTGCCCTCCCCAGCGCGGCTCAGAAACACCGACGGGGACGGGACAAGCTTTCGTTCTGCTCCACTTCATGCCCACCGCAGAGTCCTTTGCAGGAGCGTTCTCTACCGACTCCATACGCAGCTCGATGCCAGGTGAGGATCTGGCCTTGGGATTCTGCACGGAGGCGATGGTTAAAGCCAGAAGGAAGCATTCTGTTCATGGCGTGCACACGCACACACGTACACACACAGAGATGTTAGATTAAAAACATAAATATCGTCTGCGGGAACATCGCCCCGTAACGCTCGTTCTCCGCATTCGGAACGACGACACACAAGGGTCCCGAGACAGAGACGCGACGCAGGCTGCTGCCTAAGGCAGAGAGACACAGTCACCGGCCGGCCGGCTGGCTGCTCTTTGGCCCAGATCCCAGGCTTCCCTCCCGAGCCCCTCACCTGCAGGAAACCCCCCTGGAAATGTAAAAGGTCCGCTTACAATTTTAAGACCATTTCAAATGCCCTACAGGAGGCTGTAAAAAGCGACAAAGAGTCCTGTGGCATCTTAGAGACGAACAGACGTATTGGAGCGCGAGCTGTCATGGGCGAATACCCGCTGCGTCAGACGCAGACGAAAGCTTGTGCTCCGATACGTCTGTTCGTCTCTAAGGTGCCACAGGGCTCTTTGTCGCTTTTTACAGATCCAGACTAACACGGCTACCCCTCTCTGCTACAGGAGGCTGGCTGTGTCCCCTTCCCAGACTGGCCATCAGCAGGGGGTTGCACTAGATGACCTCCTGAGGTCCCTTCCAACCTGATAGTCCATGATTCTATGATCAGACCCTGAGTCCTGCAAACGTGACGATCAAACTCCCCCCAGGCCAAGGGCAGGCTTGGTCTGTGCTGAGCAGGGAGGTCGGCAGAGACACGGGGCTATAAAGTGCTGACTGGTGGGGGAAAACGAGGCCACCCTAATTAGTGCCCCTTATCAGCCTTTCCCTGTTGCCTTCCGGGAGGTCGTTTATGTAACCCGTGATCCGGCAGGAGCACGGAGAGGACCCAACTCCAATCAGAGCAGCAGTGTCCGGAGAGGAAACGGCCTTTTCCATTTATCTCCTCCAAACAAAGAGGAAAACTAGACCCCCCCAGAGAGGGGGAGCTGAGGGGGGGGGGGGTGCTTGAGAGCGGTCTCGTGACCCTTCCCCCCCCCCTGCACTGAGCCTGCCGCAGCTGTTACCACGGGATCGGGAAGGGCTTAGGGGTTTGGGGACACGCTTTTATATGAAGGTCCAGTCTGTGAGGGCTAACAGCTGTTCTAAGCAGGTTATTGGCACGTGGCAGGACGCAAGAGAAGACACACAAAACAATTGATCACCGTCCTCGTTCGAATAGCCCTGAACAAATGCGAGACTTGCCAGGTCCCTCCTCAGTCTTTTCACAGGACTAAACAGACCCAGTTTTTTAACCTTCCTCATAAGTCAGGTTTTCTAAACCTCTGATCCCAATACTCTTGCTAAGGCCTCACCAGTGCCAGTTACCTCCGGCGTCTTCCGTACGACACTCCTGTTAATACAGCCCAGAATGATGTTAGCCTTTTAGGCAACTGTATCACATTGCCGGCTCCTATTCAATGGGTGATCTACTCTAACCCCTAGCTTGTTTTCAGCAGTACAACCACCTGGCCAGTTATTCCCTAAGTGCAGTGCTTTGCACTCCTCTTTACTGAATTTCACCTTGTCGATTTCAGACAAATGCTCCAGTTTATCGAGGTCATTTTGAATTCTAATCCTGTCCGCCACCCCTCCTAGCTGCACATTTTACAAGCGTGCTCTCCAGCCATGAAAATATTGAATAGGGCCAGCCCCAGGACTGATCCCACTAGATATGTCCTCCCAGTTTGATAGTGACCCGTTGATAACTCCTCTCTGAGTATGGTTTTTCAACCGGTTGTGCCCCCACCTCACAGTACTTTCATCTTGACCACATCTCCCTAGTTAGCTTCTGAGAATTGCATCAAAAGTCTTATTAAAATCACGATCTATCATGTCTACCGCTTCCCCCTGATCCACGAGGCCAGTAACACACGGGCTGCTAAAGCAACATGCGCCCCATTGCATTTGGTAAGAGAATAAAGGCAAAGGGTTCCCGTTTGCAGTCACGGGGCAGGGTCCCTGGGATACCTGCTTTCTAAGGTTTGTTTTGTTAGAGGCTTGACTTATAGGGGCCATCACACTTCCCTGTTCCTGCTGGGCCTTCCTTCCGAGCTGATTGTTGATCACAATGTCTTCTCTGCTTTTGAGAAGGAGATTTCCAGGAATTGTTTTCCAGCTCATTGCTCAATGCAAAATGTTCTCTCTGAAAATGCCCCCAGCCTCCCCCGCCAACTGCTGGAGGCGTGCCAGAGCCTCTTCCCCCTTCCCCTCCAAAACTGCAGAGCAAACATGTCTTGCGCAGGAGTTGTATCATGGCCAGGAGGCGGTTTTGCTGGAGGAACTGGTTTGCATTAAGACTCGGCTGATGGACTAGTTGATCATACGTCGAGTGGGTACCTACCTCCTTCCCAGGTCCACGGGGCTGGTGGCATTCCTTCTTGCCAAGCGCGGGGAGAGCTGGAGACGGATGGAGCTGAAGAAGAACAAAATGTTTCTGATTATTATTTGTATTACATAGCAGCTGAGAAGGGGGCCTCCTGTTGGCTCCACAACACACAGCGATAGCCCCGCAAACTTTTAACTGGGTAGTTTATTCTCCACTTTCTGTCCTAAACAGTCACGTGGCCCAGGCTGCGTTGTGCCCCAAAGAAGGCTGCATTAGCGGTGGAGGAAGCGATCGGAGCTGTAAGGTCTCTGCACACCCAAGCAAGGCCGCTGATTAGTAACATTTTCAAGACCCTTTGGCAGAAAGGGGCTGGGCCAATGTTCCCAGACTGAGTTACTGGGAAGGAGTCGCTCACCAGGGCTGGCCCTGGGGCTGTTCTGCCAGTTTCTGCAGCCATGTCCCCATGATTCCCCAGCAGGATTCTGGCGCTACTAAGCTGACTGGCGACCGCCATGTGGGGATGCTGCTTCCCCTCCTCATGCGGGGGGCCGATTTGTTTCGGGATACATTAAAGAATGGTCGGGGGGGGGGGGGGGGCTTAGCTATTACTGTGGGGAAGGACTAGACAGACCCAGATTCCTTTATTCCAGCCATGGATCAAACTCTATCTGGGCCCCTATAGACACAATGCTATAGGCCCTCCTATCCCCTCTCCCACTTGGTGTGGCAGTGATCGGGGTTCCTTCCTCCAAACACAGAGAGGCATGGGACTGCCTTCTCCCTCCCCAGGTGTAGCCTTGGCACACGCCCCATCTCTGGCCCAGAGAAGTGGGTCTTAGAAGTAACGCCCCACTGAGCTACATGGGGTAGACCCTGTCTCTCAGCGCTACTGTCGCAGGCTCTCTGCACACTCAGGCAATGGTTACTGTCAGGTGACAGCACTGAGATTTTCATTGCAACTGAGAAACGATTTAAAAAACAAAAAGAAAGTGGAGGTTCTGACATCATCCCACGACTCCAGGAGCTAGTGGGGGGGCCTTAGGCAAGGGTCAATAACATCTCTGCCGTAACCTGTCTTGATTCACTGGCACAGATTAACCCAGAGCCAGGAAGGCCACTTTCCTCCCTGCCTGCACATGGCTAAGCCGCTGCGAGCCCTGCTGCAATCTAAGTAAGAATCGGGTGGGCTCCGGCTCAGCAAACAGGACAGGCATCAGCTGGTTGGGGGTCTGAGTGGGGCAGGCCGTGGATTTTGGAGCCTTGCTCTGTGAGGAAAAGGAAATTAACCTGGAAAAGATGCGCCCACTGGCAGCCTACCCCACTCTCACGTCCTATCTGACCCGTCCCTAAAATCTTCCTCCCCTCCCGCCCCCCAGCTCTGCAGTGAAACCAAACCCATCTTCGTTCCAGACCCCAGGGATTAGGAATCACGTCCAATGTGGCCTTGCGCTGGGCTGTTTTCAGGATATCAGGAGATGATGTACGTTTCCTGTAGGGAAGAGAGCTCCGAGGGGTGGGGGTATGTGTGTGGAAGAAGCCAGCGAGCCCACCCTGAGCTCACTCTGGGAACGACGGTCCCTACAGCATAGATCCGCCTGAGCCACAGAGCTGGAGGCACCAGCTGCTCCTTCGCCACCCACCCGGGCACACCTTCAGCCTTCCACTGCAGGTGAGCATGTACCTGTTACTTTCCACCTGTCTCTCGCCTTCCCCCCCCCCGTATTCAAAGCGCCAGGCTTTCCAGTAACAACCGCCCTGCGCCCAAAGGAGGGTTGCACGTCAAACCACCTCTGTTAATGGGGTTAGATTTCCGCAGGCATGAGTCCCCCCAAATATCTTTCTTTTCCTTTCTCCAAACTTTCTGAAAAGAGCAACCAAGCCCCGTCCTCCTCCTGGTGCATCGATGGATGCGTTTGCAGCTGACTACCAAGTTGCCAAGCATTCCTCTGGGTTGCAAAAACAACGAGGAGTCCTTGTGGCACCTTAGAGACTAACATAAGCTTTCGTGGGCTAGAGCCCACTTCATCAGATGCATGAAGTGAAACATACAGGAGCAGGTATAAATACATGAAAGGCTGGGGGTTGCTTTACCAAGTGTGAGGTCAAGTTTACGAGATAAATCAATGAACAGCAGGATACCAACGGAGGAAAAATAACTTTTGAAGGGGTAAGAGAGTGGCCCATTACAGACAGTTGAGGTGTGAGTAATAGTAGGGAGAAATTAGTAATGGGGAAATTAAGTATAGGTTTTGTAATCACCCAACCACTCCCAGCCTTTATTCAGGCCTAACCTGATGGTATCTAGTTTGCAAATTAATTCCAGTTCTGCAGTTTCACGTTGGAATCTGCCCTTGAAGTTTTTGTTATTGAAGAATTGCCACTTTTAGGTCTGTTATTGAGTGACCAGAGAGACTGAAGTGCTCCCCTTCACTGACTGACCTCATCCTTGGTAAAGCAACTCCCGTCCTTTCATGTATTTATACCTGCTCCTGTATTTTTCACTTCATGCATCTGATGAATTGAGCCTAGGGTGACCAGACAGCAACTGTGAAAAAACGGGGCAGGGGGTGGGGGGGTAATAGGCGCCTATATAAGAAAAAGTCCCCAAAAACAGGACTGTCCCTTTAAAAACCGGGACATCTGGTCACCCTAAGTGGGCTTAAGCCTACAAAAGCTTATGCCCAAATAAAGTTGTTAGTCTCTAAGGTGCCACAAGGACTCCTCGTTGTTTTTGCTGACATAGACTAACACGGCTACCACGCTGAAACTCTGGGTTGCCTGCGGCTTCCCCCCACTGCCTGAATTCCTGAGCGCACGGTGAGAAGGGCACTATAAATACCTAGCTAGACTAGCATGTTCTGTAAGCTTTACCCGGAGAACCTCTCCCCTTGCGTGTTCTTCCAACGGCATCACCTGAGACCTGGGTCACGCCGTGTGTGGACCCAGCCGCTCTGGGATTTGGATAAGTCGGCAGTTCTGGAGGTAGTGTGACGTGACGGTCAATTGCTTCTCTCTGCTTATAAACGACTTGCTTACAAAATCAGATATAAAAATACGAGTGTCACAGCCACACTATTACTGAAAAATGGCTCGTTTTTACCGTATAATTAGAAAATAAATTCACTGGGATATGAACATTGTCCTGACATTTCAGTGTCTAGCGTACAGAGCGGTCTAAACAAGTCATTGTCTGTAGGAAATTGTAGTTTGTCCTGACTTTGCTTTTTCTGTAGCCTGTGGTAAAACTAGGCAAATCTCTAGCTGAGGTGATGTACCCCCTGGAAGACTCTGCGTACCCCTGGTTGACAGCACTGAGATTGGCTACGGGTTTGGGCTAATATTAGTGGAAATCATTTTCCTGCATATGCTGCGGGGTTTCCATTGGGTGCAGGGCATGTTTGCCTGGGAAGGAGACATGAGAATGGAGTAAGTAATAAGAACAGCACCGAGCTCTTACATAGCACTTGTCCTCAGTTGCTCTCAACGCAGACAAATATTTACAGAGCTCCCGGCTGACTGAACCAGACTCAGAGGCTGGGGATAGCACCTCCGTGTGAATTCACAACGAGGATGCTCCCACGGTTTCAGTTTAGACTCGGGAACAAACGCTGGGGCTCCAGATGATCGTGTTCACGCCGCGTTCCTCACCACACGGTGCCTCTGCCCACCCAGTTCACTGGCTGCAGATTTCGACTCCCTTAGACCTAGCTGTGGTGCTGAAGCGAGGCACTTGCTCTGAGCAGGGAGCAGCTTTCCAACTGTGGTTGGCTTGTGATGACTTCGCCGGGATCGGTTTCAAATCTGAGGCTGGCAAAGTCCCGTCTCATTTTTGCAAAGCGACAATTGCTGGCACGTATCAGAGGGGTAGCCGTGTTAGTCTGAATCTGTAAAAAGCAACAGAGGGTCCTGTGGCACCTTTAAGACTAACAGAAGTATTGGGAGCATAAGCTTTCGTGGGTAAGAACCTCACTTCTTCAGATGCAAGAG